>NC_084587.1:3526125-3771125 GCF_033807715.1 Cololabis saira | reverse complement strand
TTGACGTTGGTCGATGCCGGCGTGTAGGGCGTTGACGTTGGTCGATGCCGGCGTGTAGGGCGTTGACGTTGGTCGATGCCGGCGTGTAGGGCGTTGACGTTGGTCGATGCCGGCGTGTAGGGCGTTGACGTTGGTCGATGCCGGCGTGTAGGGCGTTGACGTTGGTCGATGCCCGGCGTGTAGGGCGTTGACGTTGGTCGATGCTCGGCGTGTAGGGCGTTGACGTTGGTCGATGCCGGCGTGTAGGGCGTTGACGTTGGTCGATGCCGGCGTGTAGGGCGTTGACGTTGGTCGATGCCGGCGTGTAGGGCGTTGACGCTGGTCGATGCCGGCGTGTAGGGCGTTGACGCTGGTCGATGCCGGCGTGTAGGGCGTTGACGCTGGTCGATGCCGGCGTGTAGGGCGTTGACGCTGGTCGATGCCGGCGTGTAGGGCGTTGACGCTGGTCGATGCCGGCGTGTAGGGCGTTGACGTTGGTCGATGCCGGCGTGTAGGGCGTTGACGTTGGTCGATGCCGGCGTGTAGGGCGTTGACGTTGGTCGATGCCGCCGTGTAGGGCGTTGACGTTGGTCGATGCTCGGCGTGTAGGGCGTTGACGTTGGTCGATGCCGGCGTGTAGGGCGTTGACGTTGGTCGATGCCGGCGTGTAGGGGGTTGACATTGGTCGATGCCGGCGTATAGGGGTTTGATATTGGTCGATGCCGGTGTATAGGGCGTTGACATTGGTCGATGCCGGTGTGTAGGGCGTTGAGATTGGTCGATGCTCTTGGCATTGATAGAGAAGGCTGGAGAGGTTTTTCCAAAAACAATGGTCTCGGTCTTGCTCTCATTGAGGTTGAGGAAGTTTCTAACCATCTGTCTGTTCCGACAGACGAGGACGAGCTGACCCCCCCCCCCCATCAGTCATCAGTGTCCAACAACAAGTCAAAGTTGGAGACAAAAACCGTTGACTGTTGTCGACAAAAAAAAAAACGAAACAAAAAAAACCGTGAGGCATCACCGTCCGTCCATCCCATCTCTGAGAGCTGCACATGTGCAGTAGACGGCAGTAACAGCCGATGCGTCACCACGGCAACTGGCAGCAACGGTCATTAAAAGATGTAGTTTTGAATAAAGCGTCCATCATTCTTTTAGTTTTCATCATTTAAACAACCCCATGACAAAGTTTCATGAAGTTTAGTTTCTTCAAGTCTTTTCAAGTTGGGTTGGGATGATTGACAGCTGTCAATCATCTCGGGTAACGGTCCTCCTCCTCCTCCTCCTTCACCTCCTTCTCTCTTCTGTTGCAGCTGAAGCTTGAGGACCGGTCCATCGTCATCAGAGACATCGTGCGGAGGAACAACTCCAACGTGAGTATCCGGTACCCGTAACCATGTCATGTCGTCCCCTCCACCCCCCCAGTCAGAACCACGGCTCCACCTCTCCGTCCTCTCCCCCCAGGACAACCAGTGCGGGATCGTGACCAACATTGACATCGAGTGTGCGGTGAAGTTGGTGGGAACCAACTGTGTTCTGTACCCGGTCAACAGCCGGGACCTGCAGCACATCTGGGTGAGTTCAGCCCCCCCCCCCGGTACCGGGAGACCGCAGGTAACCCGGTCCTGGTACCAGGACTCAGACTGACACCCCAACCTTCAAACAACCAGGATGTTCTTAGAAATAAATCTTCTTGACTTTTTTCTCGAAGTGCACAATAAAAAAAAATCTTCCCCTCTCAAATATTTTTTCTCCTGCACGGCCCAATCCCAATACTCCCCCTACTTTCTTTCACTACACCTAAAAAAGAAGGGACAGATTTTAGGGCACTTGAAATCTTCCCAGGGGCCTGTCCCAATACTCCCCCTACCCCGACTTTCAGCACCACCCCGGCGGCGTCTGCCTGCCTGCCGGCTCGGGAGCTGATTTATGGTTCTGTGTTAAATCGACGCCGAGCCTATAGCGTAGGGTACGTGACCTACGCCCAGGGCCGCCGCAAGGGGTGTGCGAACCGTGCGACCGCACGGGGCCTCGCGCTATGGGCGTTTTTTTTTTTTTTTTTTCTTCCAAATTTTCTTTTTTTTTCGTTTTTTCCCTTATAAATATCAACAGTCACGTTCCATTACAGACCTACATGTGTACTAGTCTGTGCATATCAATAAATATATGTGCAATGATGCGCGTGTCTGTTGTTCAATACAACTGATCAGACCAAGCGCAGACACAAGCTGCTCTGATCCAGACGGTGGAGTTGGAACAAACTGTCACACAATGTCGAGAGAACGAGACAGATTCAGAAGATTTCCATCAGGGGATGAAAAAAGAAAAAAACTAAAGAAAATGGAAGAGTTTAATGCCTCTCTGAAAGGCTCGTTTGATAAATTTGTTACAAAAATCACCGATCCGACCGGGTCTCAAGCAGCCGGGGGTCCCGGGTCGAGGCAAGAGATGATGATGAGCAGGGGAAGGTATCCAGTATTTTGCTAATTGGAAAGTTAAAATTGCGCATATAAACACCCGATCCGACCCGAAAAACTCCAAAATTTTGCCCCCCCCAGCCATTCCGCACAGGGCCTCGCAAAACTCCTAGACAGCTCTCCGTTGGTGTAACGCGGAACCATAAATCAGCCTTTATTCTGGCGTGATCTTCGCGAACAATGGGAAACTAGTGATTATGTACATTCACTGAGTGAATATTATGAAAGTAAAATATATATTTCTCGCTAGAAATGTAACCAAAACGCATTTTTATGCAGAAACTAACTCAAAATATTGATTTTATTCACAAAAAAATAAGAAATGTCCGCCATGTTTTTTTTTTTTAATTCAGTCCGCAAATGACGACGAAAAGCATTCTGGGAAATTTTTTTGTCCCTAGATCCGCTAGTGATGATCGGAAATCCCTCGATCCGTAGGGACATATTCAGCCACTACACTAGTTTTCTCCACTCCCTCTAGGTGAAAAGAGGAATTGGGAACCACTACCCTCACGGGAACGCGCAAAATTTGGGGTAGGGCTGAAAACTAGGGCTAGGGGGGGTATTGGGACAGGGTAGTGATGCACCGAAATTTAAATTTGTGGCCGAAACCGAAAATAATAATAAACACTTGGCCGAATACCGAACAATACCGAACATGGTTCTTCAGCAGTTTTTCATTTATTTTGCCAATTTTTTCACCATTGCATAAAACATTTGATTTAGGCATGCTTTTAAAAGAAAAAAATTTCCCAGCATTATGTTGTTTTGGTTCCACCTCCTGGTGAATGTTAGGTAAAATTCTTATGGGGTTAGTTTTTAGTTGGCCAACGATTTATGTAGTGCGCAACGTTACGGGACGGAGCGGCCAGTCTATTTCCTTATTTTACAACGCCGTTATTAATTGTTCGTTTTTTTTCCCCACTTATTCCACCGAACACTGAAAGTGTTTTTTTTGCCATTTTCGGCCGAACAATTTCGGTTACTGAACAATCGGTGCATCACTAGGACAGGGTCTAGCCTGATGTTACTTCCCAAAAATTGTAACTACGCGTCGCGGCGACGCAGACCAACGCAGACCGAGAGGCTGGGATTGGTTTGCTTGGCAGCAACTCATCTCCAGTTCCGGTTCTCTCTCGGCCGACGTTGTTCACTGTGACTGGAAAAGCCGGAAGCTAAACAAAGACTCAACTAGAGACGATGATATCAATAAAATTGTTATAATTCAGCCACATTGGAGGGTTTTCGAGCAGGAATCGCCTTTTCTTTTCTCCGGAAAAGAACGTAACCCCCTACGCAACAGCAAAGGCTCTGCGTTGGTTTAACATAAATCAGGCTTAATACTCTTCCGTAGGAAACGGGTTTACCTGCTTGGTCTTTTTCTAACCGTGTTGGAAGAGTCCGAGTTGGGGGTAAACTTGCAGGATGAGGTGCATTGTGGGTAATTTCTAGCATAGGAACTGAAACTTGGGTTTGTTTCTTCCTTCCAGTCCTTCATGTACGGCGACTACATCGCCTACGACTTCTGGCTGGGGAAAGTGTACGACCTGACCAACCACATCATCCTCAAGCTGTCCAACGGAGCCAGGTAGGAGTGTTGGTTAGGGTGGAACGGTGCACTAATGTCACTGTACGATACATGATACTCTAATCTTACGATACACGATATTATAGCAGTATTTTTTTAACAACCTTGAATGAGGAACATATGACTGGAAAAAATTGTCTTCTATTTGAAAGACACAAAATACAAAACAATACTGTACGTTTGCCCTATTGTTACAGTTTGTAATGCTTTATAGCTGTTTAAGTTTTAAAGAGAAAGCCAGGCCAACCATTTTCCACAAACTGAACTAAAAGTAAATGTCAGGTTTGCATTATGATCTTCAGTTTCATACAAGTACAAATATTTAGCCACAAACTGAATAGTTTCTCTCATGTCTGATTTGACATTTTACTTTTCCAGAAATGTAATAACGAAAATGAAATAAATAAATAAAAGTAAATAAATACATTACAATTTTACCAAAAAGGAAGAAAAATCCAAGGCACTCTTTATTGTAATTGGCAATTTCATGTGAAAAAGATTAAAAAGTGGGTTACAGCCCACGCGTTTCGGCCACAGCCTTCTTCAGAGAGCATCAATCAATCATAAAAAAGATTGATTCCTGCTCACCTTAGAATTTAAGTTCGGAGCCCAAAACGGAGTTCGGAGTTCAAAACCCCACAAGAGCAAAACGGTACTAGTTTCTTCTGAGCGTAGTCAGATTTTGGTCCGCGGGTCGAGGCGCGGTCGTCACGTGATCCCTCTGCACCAACAGTATGTTACTAGTAAACACAATATGTAAGGGATAATGCCCGACGAGGTGAACATTAACATAAATATATAAACGACGCGGGTGCATGAACCGTCCCACGAGATGCGTAGGACAGTTTGCCTCCGCATCGTCTATATATTTCTTCGAAGGGCATTATCCCACTTATACCACGGTCACTTACCAAAAAACATAAATATTAAATCAGTTATTCATGCTTTAATGTGTTTTCAGTGTAAATCATTAGTTTTATAACAAGCCGCAGCTGAGCGACTATTTAATCTCTCGTCTGCAGCCGTTGTAACCTGGTAAATTACAAAGTGCCAGTGCCACTCCTGGCAGTTACAAGCCATAACTCAGTTTCCTTGGTAACGGGAGATATTCTAGTCCGTTCAGCTATTTTCTTTTCTCTCCTCTTCTGCATCCCAGTCATCAAAATTGTTAAATCCACCAAATAAATTAAAATAAATTACAAAATCCCTCATGTGTCCGTCCTGCGGTAGCCGGCTCTTCTTCTATGAATCTCCGTTGCCGTGGTTACCACCTGGCAGTTGATCCAGTAATGATATTAAAGTTATCAGGCAATTTGACAGAACTTGTTTTCTAGGTGTCGTTTATAAGTGATAACCTACACCTGCCAGCCAATCAGAATCAAGTATTCACACAGACAGTGGTATAGATTAATATTAATAACCCAATATCACGATACAGGTTGTCACCTCCACGACACGTATCGTGACGTTTTTGTATCGGGGAATTTCGTGACACGATATATTGTAACACCCCTAGTGCACGTGGTCTGGTCTGAGTCCAGGTCCTGGTCCAGGTCTGGTCTGATCCTGGTCTGTGTTCCAGGTGTTCCATGAGCGTGGAGGACGGGGCTAAGCTGTACGACATCTGCCCTCACGTCAGCGACTCGGTACGTATCTCCTCCTCCTCCTCCGCCCCCGACCCGGTTCTGGTTCTGGTTCCACTGACGTGTCTCGTGTTCTGGTTCTGGTCCCGCTGACGTCTCTGTCTCCTCAGGGCTTGTTCTTCGACGAGACGTACGGGTTCTACCCGGGCCAGGTCCTGATCGGCCCGGCCAAGGTCTTCACCAACGTGACGTGGCTGTCGGGGGTCAAACCGGTGCTGGGGAGGAAGTGCAAGTTCAGGGTGGTGGTGGAGGAGGTGAGACTCCGTCAGCGGCTCGGCCCGCGGTGCTGGTACCGGCACTGGCGCCGGCCCTGGCCCGGTCCAACCCGCGTCCCCCCGTCTCACCCACCCCTCTCTCTCCAGGTGAAGGTGGTGGAGCTGAAGGTCACCTGGATCACCAAGAGCTACTCGCCCAAGGGGTCGGACAGCGTTTACCCGCCGGCCTCCACCATCACGCAGGAGAACCTGTGCAGGTACCGGGTCTGGGTCTGGGGGGGTCAGGAGTGACGTCTCCTCTGATTGGCAGGATATAAAAACAGGATTTAAAAAACATGATATAAAGACAGGATTTTCACAAGGTACAAAAAGGAAGGGGTTTAGGGGCCTGATATAAACACTATTGGGTGAACGGGTAGATTTGTTTATATTTATGTACAGAAATGGGCAGCTAAGTGTGTGTGTGTGCGTATATATGTAAGTATATATGTGTGTGTGTGAATATGTGTAAGTACCGGTAGATATATACATAGATATAGAGCAGATGCAGTTAATAGAGACAATATAGTGTAAATAAGTATATTTATATAAATATTTATATGGGCATGTGTGTACAAATATATAGAAATATTCAACTATGTGTATGTATGTATAGGTAAGTGTGTGAGTATAATTACAGTATATTATAATAATTATAATAATACTGTTATTTAGCAGTGTGAGTACAGTGTGTGAGTATTTATAAATACGTGAATGGGGGTAGGATTAAATAAGTTTACACTTCTTCCTACTCCTTGTTGCACATGTTAATTAAGATTAAGTGTTAAAGGATTAAATTCTTTGTTTTGTTGTTTTGTTTTCTCTTCTCTCGAATTGTTGTTTTTTTACATGTACAAAATAAATCAAATCTAAATTGGCTACAGGGTGCGGCGGCTGGGCTACTACGACCACACCCAGCGACAGCTGGGCGAGCGTTCCCTCTACGTGTTTCCTGCCAAGGGCGACGCCACCAGGATCACCTGTGAGGGACCGGAGGGCCCGGTTCTGCCGGAGGACCCGGTCGCCAGGAAGGTTCGGATCCTTTACTTATCTAAACATTTCAGACGTTTGTTTGGGATGGATGGATGGATCTAGTGTCATCAGTGGTTGACCATCCGGTTCAGGTTCAGCTGGAGGTTCAGGGTCACGTGACCTGGTGATCCAGAGTTAATGATCTAAAGTGGTTTCTGGTCGTTGGACCTGCAGCTCTGGATGTTTCTGTTATTCACTCAGACGCCTTTATAAACTAGAAACAACAGAGTTATAAACTATAATTGATGCAAACAGAGATATTTGTGTTTTATAAACTATAAACTGAGTTGTTCGGGGATTAAAGTTCTCCGTCTCTAGACGGATTTCCATCAGTTGGAAAATGAGGAAAATAAAGAACAAAAAAACATTTGCATGTGCGTTTTGTTGTGGTAGTTTAGACTATCCAATGAAATCATGTTAGGCATTAAAGTGAAGCTGTTGTAAACCAATAAAGCAGGTTTACAACAGAAACCACGGCAGAAAAGGGGCTGCAGCGCAGAGATGGAACTGGGGGAATATGAACTGGCCTGAAAAAATGTTTCAGTCAAATGTTGTTTTTCTTGCTTTAATCCCTGGTTGTTTCACCGTCCAACTTGTGTCTCCTGCAGCTCAAGCGGATGTTCAAGAAGGATTCTGGGAAGAAGATAGAAAACGCTGATGCACAAGGTGCTGAATCCGTCTGTAGTTCATGTTTGCAGAACCAGAACCAGTACGAGTTCTGCTTCTGTTTTCCTGCAGAAGTTACTATAAAAACCCCCAGCTGATCTGATCAGAGAAGTTTTAGTAATTTGATGCCTCAGATGGAAACCACACAGTTATTATTATTATTATTATGAATGTCTTGTAATAATAATAATATTCTTAATTATTATTAAGAATAAAAAAAAAAATTCTAAGCTGTCTCAAAAGCTGAACAAAGCAGATAATTTGATTTCATTTTAAAGGCACCTAAAAAAAGAATATCACTTTCAATTAATCCAGTAATCCAGAAGGTTTTAACCACGTTCAGAGCAGCTTGTCCTGGTTTGTAAACGTTGTTTCCTGGTTTTTAAAGGTATTGTGACATCATTTTTAACATGCTTTTAACACTATTAAAAGTCTTGGCCAACATCCCTCAAATGTGTCTAAAAGAGTGTAACAAGAAAAACTTCACTCTAGTACTCTTTTCCTGGCTTTTTATTACAGTGTTTTTTTGCGCCGTGAAAAACGCTTCCTTTCCCCCCTTTCCTGTCAATCATTGCTCCGCTCCTCCTCCAAACCTCCTCCTCCTCCAGCCATACGCTCACAGCGGCGTCGGAGAGTTATGCCGCGTTCCATTTGTCCTCGGAAGTGGGGATTTACTAGTTCCCAGTCGGAATTTTCAACTGAAACGCCCCTCGAAGTGGGATTTCCCACTGGGAAAGTGGGAGAAGCTTCACCACCCCCGAGTTACCATTCAAAGATGGCTGCTATTCCCAGTTCCCAGTTCCGATTTCCGAGGTAAATGGAACGCGGCATTAAGCCGAGAGCGACAGGCGAAGCATGCACGGAAAAGCAGGAGGGCGAACCACAGCAAACAATCATAAAAATAAAGGCATGCAAGCAGCACTGTCCCCTTATCTTAAGTCCAGTCAGTGGCCGCGGGTCTTCTTAGCAGTTTTCCTCCGGTGATTAGAACAAAAGAGCCTCTAAACAGCTCCTTGTTAAGCCTCATTTATGGTTCCGCGTTAAATCGACGCAGAGCCTACGCCGTAGGGTTCGGCGTATGCTGCGCGTCGCCGCGTAACCCTACGCCGTAGGCTCTGCGTCGGTGTAACGCGGAACCATAAATCAGCCTTTATGGTGCGCTGGAGAGGAGAGGAGGCAGGGAGCTGGGTGGAGGGGGCGGTGATTTAGCGGATCGTTACGTAACGATCCGCCACCAAACCAGGTGCGCCGTTTTTGCACAGTTATGCGGAAAATCCCAGAAAGCACACAATACACTGAATGTTAAAAGTTCGTTGTTTTTTGGGTGTAATTGATGTCAAGACACCCAACAAAACACAAAAAATCAAGAAAAATGTGTTTTTCATGTCACAATCCCTTTAAACGTTGTTTCCCGTCAGGCGACCACAAGCCGGAGCAGCCGGACCCGTCCCAGTCCAACAACAACGGGCCGGTCCAGAACTCTCTGGAGAACCAGAACCCCCAGAACCCCCAGAACCCCGACGAGGGGGCCGAGCTCGGGGAGCAGGACGCCGACGACGAGGCGGCCGAGGACACGGACGACACCAGGTGAGGGAGGGGGGGCCTGTTGCTAGGCAACCACTACAGTCGGGGGAGGAGGCCTGTTGCTAGGCAACGGCTACAATCAGACAGTGGAGTTGCTGGAATGCTCAGTAGTATTATTATTATTATTATTATTATTATTATTATTATTTAAACCCAGATAAAGCTGCCACTTTTGGCGTTTTTCAGTTTTTTATTTTTTATTCAAATGTTTTATTATTATTATTCAAGAGAAGTTAGATGAACAGAAACTAACCGTGGGTTTTTTTATTTAAATGTTTTATTCTTATTCTAGAGAAGTTAAACTAACAGAAACTAACCCTGGGTTTTTTTATTTAAATGTTTTATTATTATTATTATTATTATTATTATTATCATAGAGAAGTTAAACTAACAGAAACTAACCGTGGTTTCCTGCAGCTATTAATTATTATTATTATTGTTATTATTATTATTATTATTATTATTATTATTATTCTAGAGAGGTTAAACTAACAGAAACTAACGTGGTTTCCTGCAGCTCCCTGACGTCGTCGGCCAGCTCCACCGCCTCGTCCCAGAGCGGCGGCCTGGGAACAAACCGTAAGAAGAGCATCCCGTTATCCATCCGCAACCTGAAGAGGAAGCACAAGAAGAAGAGGACCAAGTTCTCCCGCGAGTTCAAGCCCGGGGACCGGTGAGTTCACGGTCCTGGACGACCCCCGTCTGACCTCTGACCCCCGTCTGGGAGCCCTGTACTGTAAAAGTGATCATGTCGAGGGGAAGTGACGTCAGTCACATGATTTGGTCACAAATCTCCCCCTTCAAACAGGAATTCCCAGCAGCCGTTTCAGCCACTGAGCTGTCAATCATCCACATCCAGGAAGTTGTTTCTGAGTTACGGCCTTCGTTCCCCAGAACAGTTACATTTAGAAACAAATACAAACATTTAGGGACTTTCATGTCAAATAAACCCAGTTTTATCAGTTTGGTTCCAACAATAATCCGAGTCACAACGTTTCATCTAAGAATTGACCCTTTGTTGCCAGGTCGGACAACTGTCGTCTCTCCCCACTCCTGTGTAAAAATTGTGTTTTAAATCATCTTATTTCTAATTATTGTACCAAAGAAATTCAACAGAAACTAGATACAAATAAAAAGGAACACTTTGGGTGTAGTGAGTTTAATAAAACTGAGGTTTTTTGGCAAAAACGTGATATTTTGATGAGTTTAGCTCATAGCACGGTGGAAGGTTTGCTCGTCCACGTAGCTTCATCCAAAGCAGACATTTATCGTGATTTATCGTTGGTTTTGTGATTAAATGTATTCCTGTGATTCTGTCTGGGTAGCGGGTATCACTTCCTAACCTTTTTTTTTTTTCCCTTTTTTTTATTGAGATCAATAGCCAAAGTAACAATGGTACATACATCTTTATAACTATTTCTATTTAGAAGAAAAAAACCAATAGAAAGATCACTACATACAGTGACCGGAGTGTACCAAGTATCACTAAAAGAAAATCACAAGTCAAAGATTCTTTCCCTTTTTTTTTCTTTTTTTTTAACCCCTCCAACATAAAAAGAAAATAAAAATAAATGGATATAAAATTATAGCAGGATAATAATTAATTACGCAAAAAAAAGAATAGAAAAAAAAAAAGAAAAAAAAGAAAAAAAAAAAAGAAAGGAAAACAGCTCACTAAACTATTACTCTAAACACCATAATGCAAATACACACCCACACATAAATAAAATTGCAAAAAGGAAAGAAAAAGTATATGAAAACACCTACTTTTTAACCATTTTAAGATAAATAAATAAAAGCTTTCCCGGTTGTTTTGGAAGTTCGGATCAGATTTCTACCAGTTTGAGGATAAAAATCCGCTGCACATTCACGACACTAAGTGTTACTAATACAAGGTTTAAAAAAAGAATCCAGTGATTTCAGTTTTGATACAAGTAAATTAAAAACTACACTTTTTCCATTGATGAACCGGATATTCTGACCCGGATGAAGCAAACAGAGAACGATGTTTCTGATTGGTCAGTCAGGAACCAATCAGAACAAAGGGTCAATTAATGTTGATGTTTCAGGATTTTAGGGTTTTCACCACATGAATCCACATTCCTGCTTCTCTCCATCTTCATAAACTTCATGTTACCTGTAGTGACACCAGATTTATTCAGATGCAGCTTGCAGGTGCATTGTGGGTAATTGTGTTGTGCCGTGGTTCCGGTCACAGAAAGCTCCGTTTCTCTCCCAGGGTGGCGGTGGAAGTGGTGTCCACTAAGACCACGGCGGATGTGATGTGGAAGGACGGCCGGGTGGAGAAGGGGATCCGGTCCAACGAGCTCATCCCCATCCAGCACCTGGACGGACACGAGTTCTGCCCCGGGGACTTCGTCGTGGACAAGAGACGTGAGAAACCTCCGCCGCATCACCGCATCACCGCATCACCGCATCGCCGCTGCGTGTTTCTAGCTCTGGATTCACATGAAAGAGTCAAAAATCACCTGTGGTCACGCAGTGGGCGGGACTTTCAAGCTGCTCTGCAGAACTAGAGGAAGAAAGTTTATATAACCTACATTTATCTATATGTAGCTGCACATCTTCAGTTTCAGCTAGAAACATTTAGTTCAGGTAGAAACATTTAGTTCAGGTAAAGAAACATTTAGTTCAGGTAAAAACATTTAGTTACATTTAGGAAAAGCTCCATTTGGTTCTTTGGTTCTCCTCACGTTCTCACAATCATGTAACAGCTAAATGTAAATTATTACCAGAAAACTTACAATACATGTTTACTTTCAGTTCAAATAATGACGATAGTCGTAGAAAATGTCATTTTAAACATCTACTTGCCCGAACAACTTTAAAGCAGATGATGTTTCTATTGTTAGAATTAAGTTATGGAATTCATTACATGATGATTTAAAGGGCTGTATAAACATATTTCAGTTTAAAAAGACATTTAAAGAGAAAAAAATGGCAATGTATGGATTAAATAGTTAAGATTTATAATATATGCGTATGGAGACAATCTATCTTTGATTTTTTTGTTTTTCTTTCTTTGTGATATTAACTAAGTAATTGTGCAGAATCTGTTATTATTGTTTAGTTTTGAGGGAGGGGCAGGTAGAATAAGATTTTCTTCTTCCTGCTCCTTTCTGGTTCTGGAATAAGCTTTTGATTGTGTTTCATTTTACTTATTTGTTTTTTTTGTTTGCATATTTCCATGATGGGAATAAATAAAACTGAAATGTTGGTTGTTCTGGTTCTGCAGCCCAAGCCCTGCAGGACCCGGGCGTCTACGGCGTCATCCAGTCGGGCGACCACAAGGGCCGGACCTGCGTGGTGAAGTGGATCAAGCTGAACTCCAGCAGCGACGACGTGGAGGTGGGTGACCGGGGTCAGCCGGGGTCAGCGGGGAGTAACCCGTGCGTTGTTAGAGCTGGGGCGGAGCTCCGTAACCATAGCAACTGACGGTTGTGTGGTCTCCAGGTCACGGGCGTGGAGGACGACGTCAGCGTGTACGACATCGCCGACCACCCGGACTTCCACTTCAGAACCACCGACATCGTCATCAGGATCTGGAACTCGGAGGTCGGAGAGAACGACTGCGAGAACGAGGTGAGCGTTGGTTTGTTTGTTTTCAGTCGCTGCCAGTACGTGTAGTTACCACAGCGGGGGGGGGACCTGATCTGATCTTCTGCCTCAGTGCTCTGACCGACCGCCCCGTCGTCAGTTGGCCCAAGATTGACCAATTTAATTCTCTCCGTGAACGCTGCATTCGTCCTCTTGTCCCTTTCTGTCAGAGCCTGCAGGACTGTTTTCTTCATCCCGCTCCCGCTGAATTTCTGACCCTTACTCTCCGCTCCCGCAAAACTCAAAAACACGAGAATTCATGCCGCACAATGATAGAGATGCTTTGATTGAGTGTCTTCTCCCGTCCCGCAAGAGAAATGTCCAGACAAATCTATCTGATTTAATGTTAACATGATCATTGTGGAGCTTGATGGATGATTGACAGTTCATAGACACATGACTGAAAGTTAGATGCAAATCCATCTTTGTACTTGGAGGACCTGGAAATAATTAAAAGAACAGATGGAAATAGGAAACATAAAAATTGTGAGGTTTTCAAAGTTGTAGCGGCTAAGTTAGTTTTTCTTCCGGTAGTTTAACTTCCGGTCCCCCCCCTATCCAATCAGAACCTTCAACCCCCAGACCTGGAGAGGAATTGGAGAAAGTCCAGCAAACATGTTTTCTATGTAAACCTCAATTCAGAATTAATATTTACATGTAAACTGGAAGGAAAATAGTTTAATTCTGAATGATTTAATTTGGAATAATTAATTCTGAATTAAAAATCATCATGTAACCGTGGCCGATGTCGGTTCCCCTGCAGACGTCGGTGGGCCAGGTGTACCGGGTGGACGTGAGCAGCAAGGTGGAGGTGGTTTGGGCCGACAACTCCAAGACCGTCGTCCTGCCGCAGGTGAGTTTGTCCTGGACCCGCCCGTCGTCCTCCGGCGGGCAGCGTGTAGCTCCTATAATGTAATAATTTCACCCTATAATGTAATAATTTCCTATAATGTAATAACGCCTGAAAATGTAATAAAATTTGCACTTAACTCAATCGAAAATGTAATAAAACCCAATAATGTAATAACTTCACCAATAATGTTATAAAATATCCTGACTGATATTGTAATAACATTTTTACCGATAATCTAATACCTTATTACGTTATTGGGAATTTATTCCATTTTCAGGTGGGTCTTTTTTTTTTCTTCCAAAACTGATAATGTAATACTTGACAAATAATGTAATACATATGTTCATTTTCAGTCCAGAGTTTTACATTTTGTGTTTTAAGTATCTAAGAATGTTATATACGCTGGATTTGAAACACCAGAATGACTATTGGGTTAAATTGCAGACTTTGAGTAGCATGTAATAAATTCCCAATAATGTAATAAGGTATTACATTATTGGTAAAAATGTTATTACAATATCCGTCAGGGTATTTTATTACATTATTGGTGAAGTTATTACATTATTGGGTTTTATTACATTTTTGATTGAGTTAAGTGCAAGTTTGATTACATTTTCAGGAAATTATTACTTTATAGGGTGGAAATTATTACTTTATAGGGTGGAAATTATTACTTTATAGGGTGGAAATTATTACTTTATAGGGTGGAAATTATTACTTTATAGGGTGGAAATTATTACTTTATAGGGTGGAAATTATTACTTTATAGGGTGGAAATTATTACTTTATAGGGTGGAAATTATTACTTTATAGGGTGGAAATTATTACTTTATAGGGTGGAAATTATTACTTTATAGGGTGGAAATTATTACTTTATAGGGTGAAATTATTACATTATAGGGGGAAATTATGACATTATAGGGGGAAATTATGACATTATAGGGTGAAATTATGACATTATAGGGTGAAATTATGACATTATAGGGTGAAATTATGACATTATAGGGTGAAATGATTACATTATAGGGTGAAATTATTACATTAAAGGGGGAAATTATTACATTAAAGGGGGAAATTATGACATTATAGGGTGAAGTTATTACATTATAGGGTGAAATTATTACATTATAGGGTGAAGTTATTACATTATAGGGTGAAATGATTACATGATAAGGTGCTACAGAGCTCCCCCTGACCCGGTTCTGCTCCTCTCCAGCATCTCTACAACGTGGAGTCGGAGATCGAGGAGACGGACTACGACTCTGTGGAGGAGACGAGCAGCGTCCTGTCCACGGAGGAGTGGGAGGACGAGAGCGACAGCTGGGAGACGGACAACGGCCTGACGACCGAGGACGACGGACACGTCAACAACTCTGACATCATCGACACGGCCACGCCCACCCCGACCCCCACGGGGGCCTCGGCCTTCATCATCCCGCCCTCGCCGGGGGACGCCAGGGACCGGGGGGACGGACGGGACGGAGTCCCCAGCCCCGCCAAGGGCCCCCCGGGGGAGGACGGAGACGTGGCCTCGCCGGCGTCTGGAGGTCAGAGATGCTTCACTTAGAGATTATCACTTTTACCCAGAACTGCTCCCTTAAGTCCGTTAAGCTCCTTCGTCTAAGACGTAAGAGTTGTTTTTGGATGTTTTATCTTTATCTCGTCTCCAAAGACGCGTGAGTGGATGAAACAGTTTCCTTTCACGGTTTTATCCAGGGATGCCCCGATAACGATTAAGGAAGTTTATTTGTAAAGCACAATTCACAAGGTAATTCAAAGTGCTTTACATCAACATTAAAAGCAGCAACAACACTTAAAACATAAATAACACATAAAATGATAAGAAAAGAGGTAAAATAATAAAAAGCACAAGTTGTTAAACAGTAAGGGCAGTAGATCCAGCAGGTAAATCTCATTCTTACAATGACAAGAATTACGTTTCTATACGGTCAAAACGTACAAAGACCGGGTCAAATAATCTGTGCCGATTCGTGCGGTGAATTAACCCAATTTGACAATTCTACATAACAATTCCTGCATTCAGGGCTTATCCATGACTTTGCGCGGTTTTCAAAAAGTATTTAATTTAAGAGTAAACTTAAATAACAAATAAGATAAGAGGTGAAATAATAAAAAGCACAAGTTGTTTAAAAATAAGGGCAGTAAAGTACAGCAGGTAAGAATTTAATTATTATTTTTATTATTATATTTATATTATATATTATACAAACCTAAAAATTATAAAAAATAAATATTTTTTTTTCTAAATTACATGAACTTATTTAATGTATTCATAACAAGAAAAATAATTGTTTAAATATTTTTAAACACAAAATTGGAATTGATTTTGATTTCAACATATAATGAACCACAATAATATAAAAAAGGAGATTTAATATGTCAGGTGTTAAAGTTTATTGTTGTAGCCTGATCTTTACTTGACTGCACTTTGGTTGTTCTTAAATGTGCTGTGAGGATCAATTTATCCCTTTTCCTTTGATTTATTTTAACATTGTTTAAATGATGACTTTCCAAACAGGTTCTCCGTGTCTCTATCGTAACTCTGTTCCGTTAAATCCTCCCTCATTTGTCGTAACTCTGTTTCCTTAAATCCTCTCATCTCTCCTCAGCACCGACCCCCGGGGCGGCGGTGAACGGGGCGGAGAAGCCCAGCAAGGACGGCTCGTCCCGGGGCTTCAGGGAGCTGAAGGAGGCCCTGAAGATCCTGGAGAGCCTGAAGAACATGACGGTGGAGCAGCTGTGGACGGGCGGCTCGCCCACCTCCCCCACCGCGGCCGAGCCGGCCTCGGCCAGCGTGGCCAGCCCGGCCCCGGCCGCCCCCGAGAAGCCCACCAAGGAGAAACGCTTCCTGGACGACATCAAGAAGCTGCAGGAGAACCTGAGGAAGACGCTGGACAACGTGGCCATCGTGGAGGAGGAGAAGATGGAGGCGGTGGGGAGCGCCGGGGCCGAGGCAGGTGGAGCCGCCGCACAGTTGATTCTGGCAGCCATGTTGGATTTAGTCTTGGTCTTATGGTGGATTCACACTGAAAGCGTCAAAAATCTCCTGACGCCTGCATCGCGCTGCTTAGTAGTTTCAAACTATAGTCTGTCGACGCCTGCAGTGGGCGGGGCTTCAAGCTGCGCTGCAGAACTGGAGGAAACAAGTGCGTATAGTGTACATATACATATATATATATATATATATATATATATATATATATATATATATATATATATATATATATATATATATATATATATATATATATATATATATATATATATATATATATATAGCGTGCACATCTTCAGTTTCCTATTTCACCATGGGTTTGGGAAGCCTTCTTTATATTTTAGCGTTATTTCCGCGTAGGTAAGATTGAGTTTAAAGGTATTCTCCCTGATCCGGAAGAGCTAGCAAGAATTTTGAAAGAGGCACCTCTAAGCCCCGCCCATTCGGTCCGAATGATACGGATTGGTCCAGGTCCAGGAAGGGAAAGAACCAATCAGATGCCTTCATTTTAAACCACGCCCCCCCGCCCTGTCCCATGCGCGCACTCGCTTCCAGTCGCCCCCGTGTCCACTTCCCACGGGTCCTCCTGGGCTCACAGTGTCCCAGTGTAACCCCCCTCCCTCCCCTCTGCCACGGAGCCCAGTAGTTATTTCCAGAGCGGGTCGGTCCCGCTGTGTGTGACCGGGGAGCAGAGCCGTTAGTCCGGGCTGCTGCTGCAGGACTCTCTGCCCAGCAGCAGCCCGCGGGGACACAAAGAGCCGCAGCAGCGCCGGCTCGGAAGCTGTATGGGGGTCCGTGGGAATGTAGGCGTCTCCATCACGGCGAGAGCGGAGAGCGCCGGTGCACGGTACGGCAGCGCGGCTGGCGGAGCGCTGCGTTGCCGTGCAGGCTCTGTTGCCACAGCTACGCCGTAGGGTACGCCGTAGCCTACGCCCCATCACCGGCCTCGCTTACAGGTGAATGAGACATGGGGTAGTTTTGCTGTAAATGTGCTGTCCAAAATGTTTAATAATCGTATGCGCGTTCGTGTTTGTGGGGGCGTGGCTTTGGACGGAGCGCTTGTGGGTGGGGGCGGGGCTTAGAGGAAGCGCCACTTTCAAATCTTGCTAGCTCTAGGAAGTTGCATAGAATAACTTTAATGCTCCTTAACCAGGTTTGTCCTGGATCAACATCAACCACCATCGTTGGTCCCGGTGAAGCTGCAGTCTGTCTGTGGTGAACACTGACACACGGTTAATTAATACGCACAGTTTTTTATTATTTTGCGTTGGATCGATGAAGCAAATAAAATAGTTGGGACCATCCAGCTCCTCAACCATCAGATACTGTTTCACATGATCAGTTCAGGTAAAAACATTTAGTTCAGGTAAAAGCGGCAGTCAAATCAGCAAAACTGTCATTTTATCAGGAATTAATATATTTCATCCAGCAAACTAAGTGTGTTAGTGCACCGCTCTGCTCCTGTACGCATGTGAATGAGTGAACGTTTGTGTGTACATGAAAGTACAATCTGCATTGAGGCTTCTGGAATCCCGGTCTGGTATTGGACGCTGCCTCGGCGTCGCTGCTGCTCATTTGCATAAAGTTCAGATTTTTCAACTTCAAATTGACGCTCTGGACGCCTCCAACTCCAACTCTGGCCTCCGACGCCTCCAACGCCTCTCGCAGGGAGTTTTCATAAACAATGAATGGCAGCTATGACGCCCATGACGCTTTCAGTGTGAATCCAGGGTTAGTCTTTTGGACGAAAATGCTCATTAGTTTTAGTCACATTTTAGTCATTTCTATATGTGATAGTTTTAGTCGACGAAAACTCAAAAAGGTTTTGATCAGTTTTAGTTAAAAAAAAAAAGAGTATTTTCACCAATATTTCCAATAATAAAGGTATATTCTGTTTTAGCCTAAAGCTAGCAGACTCTACGTGTGATAAAGCTGCACATGTAACTGACCAGTTTAACATATCAACGCACTGATGGAACATAAACACAGAGAGGAGCACACGTCACTGTAGCAGTTATTAAGCAGTCCTGGACGTGTCGCCCCCACCAACCTGCTGCTGCTGCTGCTGTTATTCCAGGCGGAGCGACCCGGGGAGGAGAAGCCCCAGCAGGAGCCCGGGACCCCGGTGGGCGGGCAGGAATGGCCCAGCGAGTTCCTCAGCGAGACGCCGGTGCTGTGTCAGCAGAGCGGAGGGAAACCCGGCGTGACCTTCACCAGCGCCAAGGGGGAGGTGTTCTCCGTGCTGGACTGGGCTCCGGGTGAGTACCGGGAACCACGGGGTTCTGACGAGGTGAATCCTGGAGACGTGAAAGCAGCAGGAACAAGCTGGTAGTTTCTGCTGAAGCCACGACGGAGGAGAGACGAGTAAAAGCAGCTTCTGCTGTCTCGTTGTTGTTGTTAAGTCGGCAGTTTTCCCTGTTTTAACCCTTTATGACCTACAATAGAACAAGTCTAAGCATATTTCTACATTTTTGCATGCTATACTGCCATTTTATGGAGTATTTTCTATGCATCAAAACAACCCATATAAGCCAATCTTTAATAATCTGCATGTTACAAGTCCAAACGGACTAAATGAATTGCTAAAAAGTGCAAATAACTACTAAAAAAATGTAAATAATTTTTTTAAATACAGAAATCCCACAGCTAGATCCTTCAAAACCGTCAATGGAAAAAAGTAACACAGAAGCCTTTCAGACCTCAGGAAATGAATTCATACTTTAGTTTTTGAGATAAATCATTTTATATATCACGTCTTCATCTGGCGCTGAAATCAGCTTCAATCACGGAAAACTGTTGTGTGTGTTGTATAGTGAGTGTGTAGTGTGTGTATGGTGTGTGTGTGTGTGTGTGTGCGTCGCTGAATAATCTTTCGTGAAAATCTGACAAAAAGCAAGAACAAGAGCAAATTCAAACTGACTAGTTTCCCGGGAGAAAAACCTGGACTAACCTGGACCTGGATTTCCACAATTTTACTGGATTATGTGATTTTTCCAAACGATTTAATGGATTAAAACTCTGGGACACTAAATGCAGGATATGGAAGTGAAACTCTTCCTGTTTAACCTGCAGAAAGAATTATTGCTTTTTTATTTGGTTGTAATTATACGTTTTGAATGAATATACAACCGGGAGCGTCGGCGCGCCGGCCGGTCTTAAAGGCTAAACGGGAGAATCACCAGGTTTTCCAGATAGTTTTCAGGTCTGGACTCGTCCTTCATCCTCCAGCCTGGTTCCCTCCTGCATCAACGTTCATCCACCTCTTCTTCTTCTCCTCTTCTTCCTCCCGACAGACACTCACTCGTTCAAGAAGATGGAGTTCCAGCCGGCCGAGGCCAAGAAGTTCTTCAGCACGGTGAGGAAGGAGATGGCTCTGCTGGCGACGTCGCTGCCTGACGGCATCATGGTGAAGACGTTTGAGGACCGAATGGTGGGTTCCCCGTCCTCGGTGGAAACATCAACATTTAACTCACTTCAGTTGATTTACCGTTAAAAAGTCAACTACAAAACAGGAAACTACACAAGTAAACTTTAGTACCGTCTTTTTTAGGGCTGGGGATCGATTCAAATGTCAAGAATCGATTCCGATCCTTAAGATTCAGAATCGATTATCAAGATTTGATGCGATCCAATATTGATTTGGGTTAATGTTATTAAAACAGTTTTGAGCTGTTGCATGAATGATATGACTGTAGTTCTGCAACATATTAATACTAGTATTATATCAGAATCAGAATCAGGTTTATTAAGTCGGCTTAGAAAAACTGTTTTTGACTTCGGATACACCGGCCGCGACTCAATGGTATTATGTGCCTGTTTTTCCAAGGGTGACACTGGGATAGGGGGGGGGGGAGAATAAAAACATCTTCACACTGAGTATAATACAGAGTGTCAAGGTGCAAAAAACACCTTGGCACATAAAGCAACAGACATCATCACAAGACTTGCATGTGGGGGTGGGTCACATCACATCCAAGTGATCGCCGCGGCTTCTTGGCGCTCGAAACCCAGAGACTGTGTTGGGGGGGCTGATAAGAGGGGGGACCGGGAAGGCGTTGAGAATGAGGGAGGTGTGGTTATCAGTAGGGGTGGGAAAAAAAATCGATATTTCAATATATTGTTGTGCTTTCTGTTTCAATAAATAATCGATATACTGTCGGCTAATATGGATATTTTATTACAACACACTTAATGGTTTACGCGGTTGTCACCGCACTATTGTTCAAGCTCTGCCCCGCCCGCCCCCGCTGCCCTCGTGAGCAAAACAAACATGCCGCCTGAGAAACCAGCTCAGAAAATACAGAACCACAGTTTACTCCGTACAGACAGCGGGCTGAGCAGCACTGTTAATGCTGGAAAACTTGCTGTTTGAGCCGGTGTTTAAACTTCCATGTGCGTTAATCTCCGCTCGCACAGACAACCAGCTGCGTTAAGAAACGGACCCCGCTCGCGCTCCACGTGAGGAGAGCGGCTCGTACTGTAATACACAATTATTCCACCTATTACAGACGCCGTTAAAGTAAATGATCGTCAGTCTTTTTGTGTTATGACGTTTATGCTTTTCACTCTGTAAGTGATCCTCGCTCGTATCCTTCCGTGTCCAGTCAACCGTGTGCTGGGAAAACTTGCAGATCATTGAATCACCAGTCACGTTACACACGGACACGGACACTCTCATACACACTCAGACACACGCCCACCCGTGCAAAACCAGTGTTCAGTGCTTTGGATATTTCAGCTTAAATTTCAAAATGTTATATTAGTTCAATGAAGTTCATATTATTTATATTTATTATAGCTTGTTTGGTTTCTTCTGTTATCGGATACAGTTTGTCATGACATGAGTGAAAAATGCCTGATGCTTCATGGCAATATGTGTGTGTGGTGACAGAATAAATTAGACAGGCTAAAAGGATATTGGAAAAGAATATTGTTAAGCCTATTTGAGTTATTTATTTCTTAGTTATTTCACAATAATTATATTTGTGAAATTATTATTTAATGTATTTAATTATTACAAAGCAGTGCACTGTCCTGGTTTATATAAAACATGTTATTAATGTTCATGCACTTTAATTTGTCCAGCTGTACAGTGTTTACATTTACAAGCCTAGGAGACAGTGAGGAAATATACAAATGCACTTTCTTGTATGAAGTTTTGGCATTGAATAAATGCATAACTACAGACGTTTTCCTTTTTATAGGTATTTTTTCTTTTTCAGTCCCATATATCGTGATATATCGCTCTTACCGATATATCGATATATCGAATATCGAAAATATCGTGATATTATCGATATCCTGGGCCACATATCGCCAAAGTATCGAATTGGGACTTACCCGTATCGTCCCACCCCTAGTTATCAGCAATTGTGTGTGTGTGAGCGGTAAGTCAGTGAACTTCTCTCAGAGCTGTTCCTCAGCCAATGTCCTTGATGTTATCAGGCGGCTCGGTCAGTTCTGAAAACAAGTCCACAGATGTTCCTGAGAGGGGAGGGCTAGTGGGGGCAGAGCCACTTGTTTACATTCCACCAGGGAGATTGTGACTAGAGCAGCGGGCCAAGCTGCTCTGTCAAGGTCAGGTTATAGAATCAACAATTATATTGCAAACAGGCAGCCTCAGTAATTTTCCGTCTGCCTTAAGTCTCTGGTTCCTCAATTGCGACTCCAAACAGACAAATTGTGATCAACTTCTCCAAGGTCTTATCCATCTTGCCAATGAGCTCAAAGACCGCCGCCAGCCTACGATTCTGTTCAAGAACCGCATCCAGCTTACGGAGAAATCCTGCTATCATAAATCCAATTATGAAGCATCTTCAACGTCCTCGACAAACAGAATCCGGAGGCACAACGGTTTCCAATATTTGTAGGAATCCATTGTGTATCCAGCAAAAAATGTCCCATCGGGGCAGGAGGGCTCCCTTACCCCCTGACGTCTTGTCGCAAAAATTTGGTCAATTGTGTGAGAGACCAGTTAATCAATTCCATGATTGTAGAATATTGAGTTTCAACAGCAAGTATTGCAGCTAATGATGCTGTAAGGACCAATCAGCTTCCAGAATGCTGATAGAACTGCTTTCAGAAACATTGTGGGGAAGAATTACCAAACAGATCCAGGGAGGAAACAGAGACGGAGGAAATCAGTTTTAGTTTTTACCACATTCCGTTTTAATTTTTTTCCATTTTTGGTCTTTTTCGGTTCCATCAATTTAGTCCTGAATCTTGTTTTTTTAAAGGTCTCTGTTCTAATCCGGTATTAGCAGTAACGATGACGGTGCTGAAGGTTCTGAAGGTTTTGGTTCTCCTGGTTCTCCTGCAGGACCTGTTCTCGGCTCTGATCAAGGGCCCGACCCGGACGCCCTACGAGGACGGGCTGTTCCTGTTCGACATCCAGCTGCCCAACATCTACCCGGCGGTGCCGCCGCTGTTCCGCTACCTGACCCAGTGCAGCGGCCGGCTCAACCCCAACCTTTACGACAACGGCAAGGTCTGCGTCAGCCTGCTGGGCACCTGGATCGGCAAGGTGAGACCGTGAGCTAGCAAAAAAACTCTTCCCTTACACCGCTCTGATGCTAACGCAGAGACTGATTGGCTCTTTGCTCCACAGGGCACGGAGAGATGGACCAGCAAGTCCAGTCTGCTGCAGGTTCTCATCTCCATCCAAGGTCAGTTCCTGGGATCTGGACTTCTTGTTCCTCCCTCCCTCCTTTTTTTTTATTTATTTATTTTTTTATTTAACCTTTATTTTACCAGGTACGGAAGAGAAAATATTTGAGAGGAGGAAGATTTTTTTATTGTGCACTTCGAGAAAAAAAGTCGAAATGTCGAGATTAATGTTGGAATACAATTTTGAGAATTAAGTCGGAATTTCGAGAATAAAAATTGTTGAAATTGTATTTCAACTTTATTCACGAAATTTTGACTTTTTTCTCGACATTTCGACTTTTTCCTCAAAGTGCATAATGAAAAAAAATCCTGCAAATCCATGCAGGAGAAAAAATATTTGAGAGGGGAAGATTTTTTTTATAGTGCACTTCGAGAAAAAAGTTGTCGAGATTAATGTTGGAATACAATTTCTTGAATAAAGTTGAAATTTGAAATTTCAAGAATAAAGTTGAAAGTTTCTCGAAGTGCATAATGGAAAAAAAAAAAAAACCCTCTAAAATAGTATTTTTATTTTTCTGCTGCCTGGCCCTAATACTTTTTAGTAGTTTCTAGTAGTTTTTTCATTAGGTTCTCAATATTTACTCTAAAAGAGCCTATGATCCAAAAACCCAAGTATTTGAAGGATGATACTCTTTCAGTCAAGTCTCCTGAGGTATCAATACCAACATTCTCTGAGATTGTCTGACGTTCTGGTCCGTGTTCTGGCACGATGGGACGCTGATTCATTCAAAATTAGTAAATATAGAGTAAATATTTAAATTATGAAATATTAAATATAATAAATGAATATGACAATTAAATAAATAAAAATAATAAAATCTTTACTTTTTAAATAACTTTAGTATTTCATGACAAATTATTTCATATTGGTATATTTATTTCATGACACTTTTATTTTGTAATGCCTCTTTTACATATTACAGTTGGTATGAAATACATAAGTGTCATGAGCTGTAATACATAAAGGCATTACAAAATAAGTGTCGTGAAATGTAACACGTAAACCTGGCATTCAAAAATAAGTCATGAAATAAATATAATATGAAATAATTTGTCATGAAATTAAAAAAAAAATATGTAAAACAAATTTTATTAATGTATTTATTTCATTTTCATATTTTTTTCAATTTAATATTTCTTTAACTATTATTTTTTTAAAATAACGATTTTTAATACAACAAATTATTCCATATTGGTATATTTATTTATTTCATGACACTTATTTTGTAATGTCTCTTTTACATATTACAGTTGTATGAAATTAAGTGTCATGAACTGTAATACGTAAAGGTGGCATTACAGAATAAGTCATGAAATAAATAAATATACTAATATGAAATCATTTGTCA
The DNA here is from genome assembly GCF_033807715.1 of Cololabis saira. Classification (NCBI taxonomy): domain Eukaryota; kingdom Metazoa; phylum Chordata; class Actinopteri; order Beloniformes; family Belonidae; genus Cololabis; species Cololabis saira. Next base: position 3,746,403 of record NC_084587.1, on the reverse strand, counting down.
TGAAATTAAAAAATAATTCAAAGTAAATATTTAAATTCTTTATTTATTTCATTTTCATATTCATTTATTTAATTGAATATTTCTTAATTTAAGTATTTGTTTATTTAATTTGGAATGAATCAGCGTTTTATGACGTGTGAAACAGCGCCCCCGTAAATGTTACGTGGTGAGAACGTGGTACTGCAGCCTGTTGTCTGTGAGGAGATGAGTTGGCAGAAATAACTGGTCCGTGTCCTGGTCCGCCCTCAGGCCTGATCCTGGTGAACGAGCCGTACTACAACGAGGCGGGGTTCGACAGCGACCGCGGGCTGCAGGAGGGCTACGAGAACAGCCGCTGCTACAACGAGATGGCTCTGATCCGGATGGTGCAGTCCATGTCGACGCTGCTCACCAGCCCGGTGGACGTGTTCCGCCAGGAGATCCGGGACCACTTCAGCTCCAGCGGCTGGCGCTTCCTGCACCGGCTGGAGGCCTGGCTGGAGCTGCACGAGGCCGCGGAGCGCGCCGCGGAGCGCCCAGGGGCCCCCAGGGGCCTCCGGGACCGGGCCCCGTCCGTGGAGCCGCTGGACGAGCAGGCGGAGGGGGCCGGGCCCAAGGCGGTGGCCCACAGCAGCCCCGACGGGGCGGCGGGGGCCACGGGCCCCCCGGGGCCGGCCCTGGCCGTGGGCAGCATCATGGAGGAGGAGGAGCTGGAGGACTCGGGGCTGGGGGCCTCGGGGCTGGGGGCCTCCACCACGGCCGTGCAGGAGCTGAGCCAGAGCTCGGACTGGGACAGCACGCAGGGCAGCGGCTCCCTGGGGGGCCCGGGGGGCCCGGCGGCCCGCCCCGGGGCCTCAGAGCCGGGCCCCGGGGCCGCCGCAGCGTCGGCCGGGGGCCAGCCCGTGGTGCGACCAAAGAAACGGAGGAAGAGCTACCGCAGCTTCCTGCCCGAGGGCAGCGGCTACCCCGACATCGGCTTCCCGCTCTTCCCGCTGTCCAAGGGCTTCGTGAAGAGCGTGCGCGGCGTGCTAGCGCAGTACCGCGCCGCGCTAGTCGCCGCCGGCGTCCCCCAGCACTCCGAGGACAAGTAAGTTCCCGCTCTCTTCCTCACGCTCTCTTCCTCACGTTCTCTTCCTCACGCTCTCTTCCTCGCGCTTCTACCTTTCCATCCGCCTCGGGCCGCGGGGGAGGAGCCAATCAGGAGGCCACGCCCACATCCCCCCCTTTACTGCCATCTCAGTCTGTTCTGCTCCTTCCATCTTTTAATTTTCCCATGATTCTCCTCGGTGGGAGCCTGACGGTCAGAGGTGTCTTCAGTATTCACATTCATTACTCAGTATAGATACTAGAGTTTAAAAATACTCCTGTAGAAGTTAAAGTATCAAGTTTTTTACTCAAGTAAAAGTATAAAAGTACTGGTTTCAAAACTACTAAAAGTATAAAAGTAAAAGTAATGTAAGGGGGAAAAAAGCCATTAAGGACAAAAGCCATTGAAAATGAATGTATCTTAGTATAATACAAATATATTAAAGAAGCATATATGTGTACTATTGAGCAGTAACGTGTTTCAGAGAGCAGGAGATATGATGACTAGTTGCCTATAAGCAGTGTGCGAAATATCCATCCATATTCGGGGGCTCCCTAACTCGCGTATTTTTTTGTTTGTTTTTTAAACAGTGTGGCCCTATGCAATAAACCAATACAATCAGCCTACTATAGCCTATGACAAATACACGCACACTTTTAACCATTTTAGATGCACGTTGTTTTACTAACAGGAGGCAAAATTGTGCACTACGATGCAGAATGTTATTTACAAATTATATCTGATAATTAAAATGAATAAAAGACATTAATTGGCACCACACTGGTGCACAGTGCACTTAATGAATAAATGAAAGGTATAAGACACTGGTGCACGACCAGTGCATTGCAGAAACGAATAAACAAATAAAATAGGCAAATGTATTTTGTAGATAAATAAAAAAAAAATACAATGAAAATGAATTGTGCATTCAAATAACAGTAATAACAACAAATGCCACTATCGTGCAATCAGTGCACTTAAACAGATCCTCAGCCTGCACAATGATGACTGATTATTTAACGTTACGTAACCATCCAGGAAATTATGTTTTAACACAGCTGCAGCTGTGTTAAAACATGTGAACCCTTTCACAAATTCCACTCATAACAGGTGATCACACAAAATAAAAAAAAACAAACATGATGGGTTTCAACAGGTGGGTTCACGCAGCTTACACATTCACAAATCACACTCATAAAAGGCCATAACGCAAAATAATAATAACAATAATTAAAAAAAAAAACATTATCTCTCAGGTGGGTTCAGGCCATGTTAAGCAGGCTGGCCTCTTACCTTAAGTTAAAGAAAGTCCGTGCTGCAGCGGGGGCGCAGTAGCATCTGTCCCGGAGCACTCGGCCTCAACTTTCCTTCCTTCACCAGAGGGGGGCAGAGGAACGGGACCCTCTGTTGTGACATCGTCTCTCTCCTCATCTCTGGCTCACACTGACACCTTTTTTGATGTGAACCCAAAGTGTGCAAGTGACACACTCTGAGTTAGCTTCCGCTTAGCCGTGTTATTCTGGCATCTCAACTAGCCGGCCTGGTCATTGCGCTGTGCTGGCGCACATGGCTAATTTACATACATAAAGGTGCAGGACTTGTGTTAAACCAATAAAAGTTTTGAATTGTGAATACTTGATATGGTGATCTCTTAAACATATTTAATTGACCATTAGTGACAATCAAATTATCATATTATATTATATAGCCTAATTTATTTATTTTTTTGACAACATTGAGACCCCCCCTAAATTTGGCTTTTGAGTCTTTCAGGGGGGCTCAAGGGTTAATCGGGGGGGTCAGACCCGAACCCCCCCCATATCTCGCACTCTGCCTATAAGTATTGTAATGGTGCAAAAAGTCAAACTTCATGTTCATGTTATCATTTATCCTAACCTTTATTGGAATGTACATCCAAGTTTAGTTGCAGGAATCTGAGGGAACGGATGTAAGAACAAAACTGGACAAGAACATCTGAAACAACCACAACCAAATTCACTCTATCCGGATGGAGCAATTTAACTGGATAGTTTTTATTAAAGGCCCAAATGAAATAGAGTAACGAGGCTGTTTTTAAAATGTAAGGAGTAAAAAGTACAGATAATTGCGTGAAAATGGAAGGAGTAAAAGTAAAAAGTCTAGATAACCAACATTTCTACTTAAGTAAGGTAACAAAGTATTTGTACTTTGTTACTTTACACCTCTGCTGACGGTCCAGATTCTTGATCTAATATCCTCTCTTCTCTCCTCCAGTGACACGTCAGACGAGTGTGATGGATAAAAGGGGGCGGGGCTCAGACTCGCTCCCGCCCCGCTTTAACCAACGACCTGCTGGAGCCGCAACCGAGTTGAAACGTCATCTCTCCATGAAAGCAGGTGAAAAACACGAAGGATACGACGAGCCGGAGCTTCTGCCGGAGCTGCTGCCGCGACGGAGCGGAGAACGACTGAAGGAAAGAGAGAAACCTGTGCCATGAAACCCCCATCCCCCCCGACCGACGCCCAGCGGCTCCGCTGGGCGACCACTGCCCCCCCCGCGGACCAAACTCTAACCCCCGCCCCCCAAACCCCCGCCCCCCCACCTTCCCCCCCGCGGACCAAACTCTAACCCCCGCCCCCGTACGCCCCCCCACCTTCCCCCCCGCGGACTCTTGTAGCACCGACCCACGTCTCCATCCCGCGCTAGAACCCAGCGAGTGAACCAACAACCGGGCCGGACGCTTCCTGCCAACGCTAGCCGACCACGTTTACACGCGACCACCTGCCGGGGGCGGAGCCTCAGCGCTGGGGGCGGAGCCTCCACGCCCCCTCCCCCTCCACCTTCTAAGGAATTCAACAAAAGCTGGAACTTTGTGCTTTTGATTTTTGAGGCATTTGAGTTTGTTTTTTTTCTTTCAGAGGTTGAAATGTTTTGAGTGTTGAGAGTTTTACCCACAATGCAAAGCTACATCGCTGCACACGATGTTATTTAGCGATTGAAACCATTCCTGCATCCATTCCATCGTCCCCCGTCGACGTGTTGCCTTACTTGAATCGTTTGTGCACGGCTGCTTGTGTCACGCTTTACTCGTGCACCGACAACGACCACTTCAACAAAAAAAAGAGGAAAAAAACGGTCTTTCCCCGTCTCTCCTCCCGTCTCTCCCGCTCTGTTTTGTGTTTTATTTGGGGGGGTTTCGGTCTCCTGGTTGCAGTTTTCCGTAAAGAATCTCCGGATTTTCAGTTTAGTTCGGCCGAACGAGCGACTGGACGAGAACAGACGGCAGATTTTCTTCTTCTTCTTCTTCATCACTAAACATTCATGAATCAGGGTTTCGGGGTCCACTCGGTCTTCCTGTGGAACCATCAGTCTTGTTTACATCCCCCCCCCAACGAGCGCTAACCGCCGTCTCAGCCGCGTTTTACTTGAACAGATTCTCCGACGCTGAGATGATTTTCCTGGCAAAAGCTCGGAAAGACTCGAAGATTTTCAGAAAGGAGGTTTTTTGTTTTTTTTGTTTTGTTTTTGCTTCGTCTTCCACATTCGGATCCGTGCCGGACTTTACTTTCTGCCTTCAGCTGCAGCCGCGGCGCTACGGCTACAGCCTTCTTTTTTTAAGTATTATTTTTTTATTTTTTGTTTTTTTTTTTGCTCTTTGCTTGCGTCATCGCTGCTCGTTTCTCGGAGGAACTCGTTTTCCGCCTCTCCGCTTCGGCTCTTGAGACCGAATCGCGCCGAAGCGCAAAGGTTGGTCCTCTGCCAGAAACTAGACCCGCTGCTTCAGCCCTTCTCCTTCCTCCATGAACAGAATAATGTGAAGCTTGAGTTAAAGTCTGGCAGGATTTCAACCCCAACGATGTACAATTTTCCGTGTATATTCTTCAGATTCCAACCATTGTTAACGATTATTACTGCAAGACGTTTGTTTTTCAGCCAAAGCATGTAACATGTTGCTTTAAGCCTCTCGGCTGCACACAAAGACTTGACTGTACGATGTCTACATTTCCACAGTGGCCTGTTATTGATATGATATTTAAAAAGAATTAATAAAGTTTCAGTTTGTAGCCTGATTCCTTCTGTACAGTCACCACCACCATGATGAAATATAAAACTCTACAAACCAGATATATTTAACACAAACTTCAGAGCTAAAGAGTCTCGTAAACGCTTGGGACATAATGTGTATTGTACTTAAGATCTCACTTCTTTTTCCTTTTTTTAATGGTTTACTTTTGTTGCTACAGAAGACTGTATAGTGATGTATTAAAGTTTGCAAGCAGTACCAGAGAAACACCGTGGCCTCATTTATTTGGACCTGGAGGCAAATAAACCCCAAAAAATAAAAAAATTACAACACTCGTATTTTGAATCAAACCAAACAAACACACCGATCTAATGTATGAATCGCTCTCTTCACTCACTATCCTAAAAACAGATAAGCTATTTATTTCACCAATAACTAGTGTTTTCTTACGGAGGCCAAAGGAAACCAGGCTTCCTCACTTTTTCAGAATATAACTTAATAAAATACACTTTTTTTTAACAGTTTATGTAATCCTGTGTTGTGGCTCTGTCGTATGGAACGCTGATTCATTCCAAATTAAATGAATAAATATTTAAATTATTAAATATTAAATAAAATAAATGAATATGACAATGAAATAAATAAAAATATATTTTCTTTTTAAATAACTTTAGTATTTCATGACAAATTATGAAATATTGGTATAATATTTATTTCATGACACTTATTTTGTAATGCCTCTTTTACATATTACAGTTGGTATGAAATACATAAGTGTCATGAGCTGTAATACATAAAGGCATTACAAAATAAGTGTCGTGAAATGTAACACGTAAACCTGGCATTCCAAAATAAGTCATGAAATAAATATAATATGAAATAATTTGTCATGAAATTAAAAAAAATATGTAAAACAAATTGCATTAATGTATATTTCATAACAAATTATTCCATATTGGTATATTTATTTACTTCATGACACTTATTTTGTAATGTCTCTTTTACATATTACAGTTGTATGAAATTAAGTGTCATGAACTGTAATACATAAAGGTGACATTACAAAATAAGTCATGAAATAAATATACTAACATGAAATTATTTGTCATGAAATTAAAAAATTAAAGTAAATATTTTTTTTTAATTTCATTTTCATATTCATTTATTAAATTGAATATTTCTTAATTTAAGTACAAAAAATATTTGTCTTAATGTAAGTAATAAACTTGGGAAGTTTCATGGTGATACCTGCTATTTACATTTTTACCCTATTTTAGCCTATTAACCTGGGGTGTCTCATCTTAAAGGAGCTTGAGGCCTGATTGTGGCAAGATTTATGAAAAAAATCCGTATACATTTTAAGTTTTCTAGTAATAATGTCAGATGAAGCGTTCCAAACCAAAAAGAATGATTCCTCTAGTGCAGGGGTCGGCAACCTTTTTGACATGGAGTGCCAGTGTGAAATTTTCTTGTGAATGAATGTGCCATAATCAACAGCAGGCTAAAACAAAGTTACATTAAGGTATGACACAAAATACAAAAACATTTCCAACACACCTGGAATTATATTCTATACAGGCCACATGCAAGCATATTTTACAAGCATCAGAACAGCTTGTCCTAAAAAAAGAGGAAAATTCTTGACGCGGACGAGTGAGGGCGCATCGCGCCCAAACCCTCTAGGGGGGTCCGGGGGCATGCCCCCCCGGAAAATTTTGAAAAATAGACTCAAAATGGTGCATTCTGGTGGTCTCAAAGCTCCATAATCACATCTTTTATCAATGCAAGAATACACACAAAAAATCTGAATTTTTGCAAAGAATGATGCATTTTGATAACATAATAACACACATTCATCATCATGGGTAATTCTTCATGCATGAATAAATCTTGAAATCAAGATAATCATATCTTAAACTTCTACAATGGCCAGAATCCCCCTTTCACACCTAAATTAATTGACAAAACTACAAAAGACAAGCAGCTCCTTGTCTTTCAGAACTGTAGTGTGGAACTCCGAACAGATCTGCTCAAAGTTCAGTGCGAGGAGCTCCACTGAACTATTTGTTATAATTTTGATTATTTAATTCTTTATTGATTTCATAAAATATTCAAATTTTTTGAGATTTTTTATTTGGGGTTTTCATTAGCTGTGGGCCCATAATTATCAAAATTATAACAAATAAAGGCTTGAAATATCTCACTTTGCATGTAGTGGGAAATAATATATTTGTTTCACCTTTAGTTGAATTTATTGAAACTAATTAAGTTTAGCAATATATTCTAATTTTCCGACCTTCACTTGTATATTATGACCAATAAATAAGAGCATAATAAATGTCCCGTATCACACCATATCAAGCTCAGGGGATGTTTCAGGTATGAGGAACTGTGCAACAGATGCCTGGCTCCTCTGTGACGTTATATTACGTTTGTGGAGGTTCCTGCAGCATGCTGCCTGACACACCTCAGAGAGACCTCTGTTTCCTCTTTTAGGACGAGGTGGGGTGTCTGGAGCCTCTGGAGACATCTTGACTTGACTTTTTTTTTTGTTTAAAGCCGCGCGTGTCGGTGCAGTTAGCAGCAGTGAGAGGTAAAGGATTTATGGTTCTGCGTCAGACCAACGCAGAACCTACGCCGTACATTGCGGGTCGCCGCGTACTCTACGCCGTAGGCTCTGCGTCGATTTAACGCGGAACCATAAATGAGGCTTAACTAGGCAACGGAGCGCAAAGGGGTTCCGAATGCAACTTTTAATTCCCAATTACGGAACAATTCCGTATTTCAAGGGGCGGGTGGCAAGCCCACACTCATCTCTGCACAGCCTACCTGCTGCAAAAAAGCAGTGCTGCTGCTTTTTTGTCCCGCTGCAAAAATGTGTTTTAAACTGAGCTGCCGCTCCTCTTCATTTCTGCTGCTGCCGCGTCCTGGCTGTCTGTCTGTGAAGGCTGATTTATGGTCCTGCGTTAAATCGACGCAGAACCTACGCCGTAACCCTACTTTTTTATTTTTTTTTTCCCGTTCCGCGGAAACCGCAGACATTTTTTGCTGAGACCAACCGAGCGGGCCTTTTCCAGTGTGCCAATGATTATGCCGCCGCGTGCCAATCATGGCACGCGTGCCTGAGGTTGCCGACCCCTGCTCTAGTGTATCTCTCCATTGCCTTGAACAGACTGTGTGCTGCAAAATGTGCTGCAATTCTGTCCCGAATTTCCCGCGCTGTCCTGTGGATGTGACGTCACATGACGCTGCATGCACGTTCTCCCCGTTCTCCCGTGCCGGCTTCACTGTTGGCTGCAGTACCCCCAACGGCCGCCGTGGTGAAGGGTGGCGCTAGAGAGTCTCATTTCTTAAAAGGAGCCTCAAGCTCCTTTAAATAAAAATGACTTGTTTTATCTTTAATTAAAAAAAACACACAAATGAACCATGTATAGTCTATAACCATGACTTTGAGAACAGCATCGGTTGATTTGCCCTATAAATCCCTAATTTCATTGTGTACATCTATCATTACCGGTCTGAAGGACTCATGAGCGCGCAGCGCTTGTCCAGAGCGCGCAGCGCTCGTTCACATTGCCCCGGGGCATGATGGGAGGCCCCAGAGCATCATGGGAGGTGACTCAACTGCGCATGCTCTATGGGCCCGTGTACCAGGAAGTAAACCAGGAAGTCAGAATTTTTTTTTTTTTTTACAAACTTTATTCAACATTTTCAAAATTACAAAATTCCTTTGAGGAAACATTAGTTTGCAATTGAAACATAAATTCACAACACACAAGCGAAATGTAACTATAAATTTTTTCCAATATAAACTTCTAAATTCAAATAAAAAGAAAATAAATAAAATAAATTTAAATAATCACAAAATAAAATAATCACAGGGGTTGACATTTCAACAAAAATGTATAAGCATAGCAAAATTTAAACTTAAAGAACAAGAGACTCTAACATGGTTTCATATAAATCTTGTATAAACTGATTATCTTTTGAAAGTACCTTAATAGATGTTAAATAACTTTTTATTTCGTTTTTAAAACATACTAGGGAGGGTTTGCTGTTTTTCCATTTATTTTTATGAATATGATATTTACCCAAAATTAGAATTATGTTTACCATCTTGGATACCTTCTTTGGCAGACCATCCATATAAATTATGACCTGAAACCTGCTGAACATACAGTTGTTGATCCCAATCTTTAACCACCGATAAACATCTTGCCAAAAAAGCTTTGTGAATGAACAAGAAAAAAATAAATGTTCAATTGTTTCGTGTTCTGTTTTACAGAATATACAAGGGTCTACGTCAAAATTGAACCTTCTCCTTAGGGTTTCAGCGGCAGGATAAATATTGTTTATTATTTTAAACTGAATTTCTTTTGCTTTGGGTGAAATTGGCCATTTAAGGAGCTGCTGTATGTTTTTGTTAACGTTGCTTCAATTTCTGTTATCTTTATTTTTGTTGATTTTTTGATATCATTGAATAGCTTTTCTTTAAACACATTTCCAAGTACTTTGTTATTACATTTTCTTTCACCCAATTTCAATTCACCGACTTTTAAATCAGGCAGTTTGACAGTCACACTTGAGTATGTAAGAATATTTTTTATCATATAATTCAAGGGAAGTGGAATAGCTCTACAGATTTTATTGAATTCTCTATAGGAAGTCAGAGATTTTTTCGGCGGATGCGCTGGGTGAGCAAACTCCATTGAAATGAATGGGCGGCCATTTTCGATACTGTATCCAGTTATATAATACATCCATGAGCTGCTGAGATCAGGCCCCCAGTCTCGCGCTCAGCAGGCACGCCGATTTTTTCCAGTGGCCAGCCGCGGTACTGCAACAAAAAATCCCATGGGGCCCAGAAAGCTTTTTTCCCATAGACCGCAATAGTAAAAGAGAAGCCTCTAAAACTGTTCACAGGAAACCTCCAGCTGTAATCACCACCAATTACTAATCTTTGTATTCTATATTTTTAAGTCATGGACTTTATATCCGTCAAAAATGTTTTATAACGGCCAGAAAAGTCAAAGAAAAGTCTCTTTCTGGGCGTGACGTCACGGCTGTGCCGTGCACTCGCAAAGCGCGGTCGTGTGTGTCTCGGGAACGAGGATGGCTGAAACTAAGCCGTTCGGCGGAATAATCACTCAGAAACACATTGCATTGCCAATTTGCACCAAACAGAAATGTTTAATAGCAAGAATAATAATGGTTTGTCATTCTTGTACTTAAACATTTCCGTTGTAGCCAACGGTGTATGGTTTGTGAAAATAAGATATCAGGCAGGAATAACACAAGTCTAAGACCCTGTCCACACGTAGCCGGGTATTTTTAAAAACGAATATTTCCCCCCCTCCGTTTATAAAAACATTTGCATCCACACATAACCGAAGATCTGCGTTTTCGACCACATTCATAAGCATTCTAATGATCCTGTAGATCATCTGCGGCTCCGCGGAGGCGCAGGTGTGGGTGTTTCCACTGAGATCCTCCTGCACACACACACCTAACGCACTTCAAAATGTATTCTTCTGTTGCTCTTTCATTTGGAGGCAGCGCCCTGCACGGGACTAAATGAGGGTCAATATTAACAAAATGAGCTTGTGGCGTGAGATCCCCACCTCACAATAAAACTGACCTCCATCAGGTTTGAGCAAACGTGCAGGGAGAGAGATGTGTCGTAGTTGTTGCGACGGTGCCGTGGAGTTTTAGATGTCATGTGTTTAACATCATCTTAACCCTTAATCCTCAGCTTATTTTATGACAGTGCTCCCGGGGAAGCTGCACCTCCGCAGCTCCGCGGGCACTGCGAAGCCGGGCAGTGCCCGCAGGGCAGTGGGCAGTGGGCAGTCCGCGGCTCCGCGGCTCCTACGCCGTAGGGTGCGCGGAGCCGCGGAGCCTACGGCGTAGCCTCTGTGTAACGCAGTAAATTAACCACATTTAAACATAATATTTGACATATTTAAACATAATACTTGACAAAACTTGTAATACAAAAAATATTTGTCTTAATGTAAGTAATAAACTTGGGAAGTTTCATGGTGATACCTGCTATTTACATTTTTACCCTATTTTAGCCTATTAACCTGGGGTGTCTCATCTTAAATAAAAATGACTCGTTTTATCTTTAATTAAAAAAAACACACAAATGAACCATGTATAGTCTATAACCATGACTTTGAGAACAGCATCGGTTGATTTGCCCTATAAATCCCTAATTTCATTGTGTACATCTATCATTACCGGTCTGAAGGACTCATGAGCGCGCAGCGCTTGTCCAGAGCGCGCAGCGCTCGTTCACATTGCCCCGGGGCATGATGGGAGGCCCCAGAGCATCATGGGAGGTGACTCAACTGCGCATGCTCTATGGGCCCGTGTACCAGGAAGTAAACCAGGAAGTCAGAAATTTTTTCGGCGGATGCGCTGGGTGAGCAAACTCCATTGAAATGAATGGGCGGCCATTTTCGATCCGGTATCCAGTTATTTAGGCCCAATCCCAATCTCCACCCTCGCAGACTCGTAGATTTACGTGCGCGCTCCTGCACCTTGCGTAAGGGCTTAAGGCTGTCCCATTCCTCAAGTGGTTAAGTGCGCGAGGGCTCCCGGCAGCCATTTTGAGCCCTTACTGCCCCCTTCCCGCAAGTCAGCATCCCAGCACACTCTGGGAAAGGGAATTACCCACAGTTCATTGCGTTGTGACATGAAAGGAGGTTACCAGGGAGAATGTAAACAAAACAGGGGGCGGAGGAAAAGGAACATGTGCGACTGTGAGAAGAAAGTTCACCTGTAAATATAAATACATATCCCACTGGTGATTTAAATTCAGAAACTGTTGTCCCGTGATGATTTTTCAACGGCCCTATTATTTCCTTTACAAACAAGGAGCGACCAACAAACATATTATTTAACTATTGTTCTTTGGTTTATATATATATATATATATATATATATATATATATATATATATATATATATATATATATTTCTCTTTTCTTTTTTTTGAGCATGTTCGAAATACAGTTTTTCATTCACTCATTCATTCATTCAAACGGAGGGAAGAAAACCAAAAAAAGGACAAATGACGTTTTGGACTTTCTTCAAGACTAAAGACATGAAAAGAGGCTGAGGGAGCTGGATAAAAAGGAGAAGGAGAGGGAAAGGAAGAGGGATGACCAGTTATCTAAGTTAATTGACATTTGTGGGAAGATGGAGGACAAAATGTAGTTTTCTTCATAATTTTTTCATTCATAATTTGAGGTTCAATTTCATTTGTTTTCATTTTATATTAGACCAGTGTTTTTCAATCCTGTTCCTCGTGGGCCCCAGTCCTGCATGTTTTATATGCTACCCTGCTTCAGCACACCGTGATAAAAGTACCTGTGTCATCAACAGAGCTGTGCAGACCTTGGTGACAAGTTAATGAGGACCTTTAATTAGAATCAGGTGTGTTGGTGCAGGGAAACATCTAAAACATGCAGGACACCGGCCCACGAGGACCAGGATTGTGTTGAATAAACAAGACTTGCTTTTCTTTAATCTGAGTACAGTGTTTGAATTAAGATTTCCTTTGTTAACAGAAATGCATACATGTAAATACTAGCAAGATAGTTTTAGATCCAACACAAACAAGTCAGGCAGTAATTAGTTATTCATTTATTTATGACCACAAAATTTAAACAATTTCAGCAAGTTGAACAAAAACGTTGCAGTAAATAGTGATAATATAACTGAAATATTTAGCTCAGGTTACCATCAATTTATACGCTCTCTTACAAAAATGAAATTACTCTGTGATTGATCCTGGCATACTGGATGTGCTGGTATGGGTAGATTGAAAGAAATACCTACATTAACAAGGAAATACATATTGTATTGTGCACATATTTAAATAATGTTCTTTGTTGAATTTTATGCTCCTTTATATAGGCTACCACTTTGTTTTCAAACATCCGTAGGATGATCATTCCCAAACTTATAATACCAGTACGTAACATTTTGATCTGACTAGGAATTTTTTAAATTGAAATTTTAAATAAAGTTTGTAAAAGAAAGTCCGGTTTCTGCTAAGTGTGTCCCATTCCTATTTCTACCATTTGGAGCCCTCACACCCTCGCACACTTGATCACGTGACGCTGACGTCACTGAAAGTCTGTGAGGGCTCAGGGCTGGAGGGTTTAGGGTGGAGTTTGGGATTGGGCCATAATACATCCATGGCTGAGATACGTCAACGTCGCCGCCATATTGGATGTTCAAGACTGCGCTGTAAACTAATACAAGTAAATGGACTTATTTTCATAAAGCGCCTTTTCTACAAAGAAATGTACGTTTTACGTCTCATTTATTCATTCACACACGCACTAATATACTTGGGAAACAGTTAGGCACCAAATATAATATATTTAATTTTCTCAGATGGTAAAAATAAGAACTTTATTGATCCCACATAGGAGTAATTCATGTTATATCAGCTATAGAGAACAAGGTAGTGCCGAAAAACAATATATATCCCCCTCACAAAAATAAGAATGTTATTTTATTGTCTGAAAAATTGTTCAAATATGTTGTTTTGTTACTTGAACATTTTAAAATATGCTTTATTGATGAGAAAATATTTCTCTATTTTTCTTATTTTTGTGAGGGGGGATATATTTTTCGGCACTACCTTGTTTTCAAAGATATTCAATCATCATATACTGTATCAGTTTCTAACATGACAAGCAATGTATCTCAGTGTTTTCTGCAATGCAATTACAAAAACCAAAATGTCATACATTCTGGATTCATTACAAATCGAACTGAAATATTGCAAACCTTTTATTTTAATATTGCTGATCATGGCTTACAGTTTAAGAAAACTCAAATATCTTATATCAAAAAATTAGAATATTCTGGGAATCTTAATCTTAAGCAATTTCGAGAAAAAAGTCGAAATGTCGAGATTATTGTTGAAATACAATTTCAAGAATAAAGTCGAAATTTCGCCTTTTTTCTCAACATTTCAATTGTACTTCAACATTAATCTCGACATTTACACTTTTTTCTCGAAATGCATAATGAAAAAAAATCTTCCTCCTCTAACATATAATTTTTATTTTCCTCCTACCTGGCCCTGATTCTCTTCCTAGATGTTTGACCTCCCTGGTGTCGGAGTTTCAGCCTCCACCTCATCCTGTCCTGTATTCCTGTATTCCTGTATTCCTGTATTCGCTCAGACCTGCCCCAGTTCCAGTTTTACCTGAACATGACCCACATCTGTCCTGCACGTTTCTCACACTTTTTAACTCTTATTTTTTATTGTTCTGGCAGCTCAACTCATATCTGAATCACGAACGACCCCCACGACAGCAGACAGGATCCTTGTCATCATTTATTTTATTTTTCAGTCAATAAAAAAACAAAAAAACCCAACAAAACAACAAACAGAACATTTGATTTAATAGAAAAATTACAGACATTTGTCTAAATCAAAAAAATAGATCTCTCTCTGCGAATAAGGAATCATTCAATCGTCAGTGTTTCAGGAATAATAAAAAGCTTTTCCTTCACCGTAAACATTAAACAGCAGTACAGATCCCTTTTTAAATAAATCACATTTAGCTTCAGTCGCTCTGATTCAGGAGGAGTCGACTCAGGGAGAATACCGGGCCTTAAAGTCTTAAATACCATTTTACTAAAATAAGACCTTTAAATGTCTTAAAACTCAACCCAAGGGTCTTAATTTTAGAGAGAATTTATCCAGTCGTCATTAAAAAGTTGATTTCATTGTTTTGAGGAGAATCTCCTGCGGAGGTTCTAAATCTGAGTTGCCAGATTGGACAAGTTTCAGCCCATTTGAGCTGAAAAATATATATTTGAGCTGCTTTTCCTGGTTTTTACCAAATATTTAGGAGAAATTATTAACAAAAAAGTTTCATTATGGCCGAGAAAAGTAGAAACGTAAACAATAGATTCATGGATATTTTAATTGCTTTAATCTACTCTTTAGATTTAGATTAATTCTACTTTTTTCAGCTATTTAGTGGTGTTGTGAAGCTTGACATTTATTATGCATTTTTCACATACAGAAAGTTATTTTAGTAGAAAGTAAAACTATTATTGTTACTTATTTTCCTTTTCTTTTCTGATTGAATATGTGGATCTTTGTATAAATCGCCATTATTTACTACATTGCATGTTCAGAGAGGATTGTGACGTCGATAGATATTTATTATTATATTCTACTTTACTTATTTAATTAATTCATTACCCCTTTCTCTTGCTTTATTTATTAGTTATTAATTAAATGTTATTATTATATTTATGTGTATAAAAAAATGATTCGGGCTGGTTTTTCATTATTTTGGCGGGTTTTACATCACGTTTGGGCTGAAACCTGTCACATCTGGCAACCTCGACCTCAGTGCTGGATTTCTTAGTCAGTGATTTAAATTTAGTTTGAAAATGGTGTTAAAAAGTCTTAAATTGACCTCAGTGGAACCTGTAGACGCCGTGTTTAGGGTTTGAATCTGACCTCAGGATCTGACTTGGTTCCCGGAGGTTCTAAATCTGTGTTGCCAGGTTGGGCAAGTTTCAGCCCAATTTGGCTGAAAAATATAGATTTGGGCTGTTTTTCCTGGTTTTTCCAAAATATTTAGGAGAAATTATTAACATAAAAGTTTCCATTATGGCAGAGAAAAGTAGAAACGTACACAGTAAACTCTGATACTTTATTTGCTTTAATCAACTCTTTAGATTTAGATTACTTCTACTTTTAATGGCTATTTAATGATGTTGTGAA
Organism: Cololabis saira; assembly: GCF_033807715.1. NCBI lineage: Eukaryota > Metazoa > Chordata > Actinopteri > Beloniformes > Belonidae > Cololabis > Cololabis saira. The sequence goes on along the minus strand of NC_084587.1, from coordinate 3,730,556 downwards.
GCTTGAAATTTATTACGTATCTAGTAACTTAAGGTTTTAACAGAGAATGTTTGATTCGGGCTGGTTTTTCATTATTTTGGTGGGTTTTACATCACGTTTGGGCTGAAACCTGTCAGATCTGGCAACCTCGACCTCAGTGCTGGATTTCTTAGTCGACTCGTCTTTTTGGGCTTAAATTTAGTTTGAAAATGGTATTAAAAAGTCTCTAATTGACCTCGGTCAGACCTGTAGACGCCCTGGGACTTTAGTTTTCTCTCCTGCTGCAGCGGCTCGTTCCGGCCGCCAGGGGGCGGCAGAGGCAAAGGCACGGCGATGAGGGACATCACGCTCATCTGGGGAGACTGGGGGGGGACTGGGGAGACTGGGAGAGGACTGGGGGGACTGGGGGGAACTGGGGGGACTGGGAGAGAACTGGGGGGACTGGGAGAGAACTGGGGGGACTGGGGGGACTGGGAGAGAACTGGGGGGACTGGGGGGACTGGGAGAGAACTGGGGGGACTGGGGGGACTGGGGGGTCCGGGGCTGCGGTTACTGCAGATTTAAAGCGCGGGGCTTTAGTTTTTCAGATGCAACAAGCTGCTTCCTCTTTGACTCCACTAGTTTTAACATTCCAGCTGCAGCGTCTTAGCGTCTTTCTGCCGCAGGACATTTATTTCTTTTTTTTAATCCCCTGAAAGAGCAGGTTTTGATTTAGTTCCTGTTTCTTTCAAGTACCGTTCCCACGTGATGCACTTGTTGCAGATTTTCTGCAGATCGGAGGAACAGCAGGACGGCGACCTTGACTCTAAAACGGCACTGGCAACAAGCAGAAAGGTAGAGAAAAGGAGGTTTTTGTGCCTTTTTACAGACAGAAACCCAACAGTCAGAGCGGTGAGGTGTGGAATCTCTTATTCTCTGGTTTTTCTGGAACCATCTGGCCTCCCGGACAGATTAACGCTCCCTGATGGCTCCGGGTAGCGAGGAGGAATAAAGCACGACCCGCCCACCTCATGCAGCATTTAACAAGTCAATATCTGCCCCCCCTCTTTGTCCGGCCCTGCCCTCGCCGGCTGTTTTACCCCCCAACCCCCCCAACCCCAACCCAACCCAACCCCCCCACGTTAATGTTCACATGAACAGATCGGAGACGCATCACGTTCTCTGGTTCTGCAGCGATAAGGACACGTTGGTGATGAATGCAGCATGAAGCTGCAGCAGGAGCTGCAGGGGGGGTAGTGGGGACGTAGTGGGGGTTTAGTGGGGGGGTTTAGTGGGGCGTAGTGGGGGGGTCTGCAGGAAAACAGCAGCAGAGGAGCAGGGGGGGCTGCTGGGACGGAGGAAACAAAAGAGAAGCTCATCAATCAGCAGCTGAGGAACAAAGTCCTGCTTTTAGAGTCAAAACTGATCAGGAATCAGACCTGATCACTGACGCCGGGGAAGTTCCTGCAGGATTAGTTCCTGGTCCAGGTTTTAGGCAGGTTTCCACATCAAACCCCCCAGACAGGAGTGAGTGGGTTCATGCTGAAGGTGACTACGTTTCCATGCATAAAAAAACCCTTTTCTAACCGTAATATTGGCAATAACCCGGTTACACGGCCATGTAAACACCAATAACCCCTTTGAATAACCAGAATTTGCTCATATTCAGGTTTTTAAAAACCCGAATATGAGCCCTGGGTTACTCCTTTTAAACCCCGAATATTGGGTCATGTAAACGCCTAACGGGATATCCCCATCAAACGGAACAGGAATCTGTTTTCTGCACATGCTCTGTTCACAAGGAATCCTGGTCTTTTGAGTCCAGGAAGTTCTTCTAAACACGGAGAAACCAAGACCAGGAGGAGACTAATCACTTCATAAATGTAATGAAGGATATGAACATTTCTGCATTTGTAGACGGTAGAAAGTACCGGGATAGAAGATTTACAAGAAGGTGAGAGAAAAGTTGAAGCAGCATTTTGTACGAACGCCAGTTACTTTTCTTAGACAAATCAGACAACTGTTATCTGAAATAATCTGATTATTTTTCTAAATAAAATACTAAAATGTCATTTACAGCAAAAACAATGGCAGCAACCAAATCTTTTGATAAACGTGGTATTTAGTAACATGTTGGGCTGAACCGGACTAACTGGACTAACGGGTTACTAACCGGAATAACCAGACTGACCGGACTAACTGTTAGCTCACGCATGGAAACACATTATCCCCAATGTTTCAGTAACCGGAATATTGACCTTAACCTGAATTTTGATGCATGGAAACGTAGTCTCTCAGGAATCACCTCTCCTCCTACAGGGCTGTTTCTGACCCCGTAACGGTTCCTGAAGGCCACGTTTCAGGGCCGTAACGGCCCGCCCCCCCGGAAAAATCCACCCGGAAACCCCGCTGGAGGAAACTGACATCTTGGAAAGTCACCGTTTACACAGATATGACATTTGCAGGCGTTGACACGGACAGTGAAAAGGTTTCCGTGGTTTCAGACGGTCGTTGAGTTAACGTCTGATGAAGAACACGACTGAACCGTCCAATCAGATCTCAGACACATCAAAATATTTGGTTTTGGACGAAGTGTCCGGTAACGTAAAAACTACCGGCGGTAAAAACAGTCGCTACGCCATGATGACATCACTGCTCCCTTTATTTGCCTATTTGGGATGCGAAACTCCTCCTTCCCGTGTTTTTTTGCTTCATTTGCGTTTAAAAATGCTAAATTGTGCGAGTGTACATGCTGCGCTAGCTAGCAACGGAAAACCAAATAACTAGCGGGCTAAAAACAACGTTCCTTTGGTTGGCGACTGCGTAGTTAAAGAGCGGAAAACGGGGCGTGTGATGAACCTCAGATTTACAGATTAAGGGAGGGACGTGTAAACGAAGCTAATCCTTAATGACGTTTCATAAGAAGACGTAGCGGCAGGAAGCTAACGGCGTGTTTCTGCCCTCCAGGAATCTTTATAAAAATCAGAATCTGCCCCGAACAGGAGCTGACGAGCGTCTGGAGGACTCGCCCACCTCGGCTCACTCACCAAGTTAGATATATCTGCTAGTTGGCTAGCACATGCTACTCTGTGATGCTAAACTAATATCACGTTACAATCACTCAGATCAAATCCAGCCGTCTGTCGTTTCACCGCATGTTGGACACATCCTGTCTGTTTTGCGACGCCGCGGTGCTAACGGGGGGTGGTATCAAAGTGCGCAGTGAAAATAAAAGGCATGGCGACGTTTCCCAACCCCCGGTCCTGCGTTTACAGTACAATGAAGGAACGTCAGAAGCAACACCCGCTGAGCGTTAGCGCGCCGTCGCCGTGTGAGCTACCGTCAGAGCTCAGAACCCAAGTGAAGCAATGCTATCTAAACAGCTAACATCTAACCAGAGCCATAACTAAAAAAAAAATTTTTTAATGCAGATTTTTCAAATAAAAACATAAATTTGGGCAAATTTATAAGATTTTTTTTTTTTTTTTAATTATAGCACTGGATTACGGAAGCGTATTGCATTCACTTGAGCTGTTTTTCTGAATTAACGAGCTAAAATTAAAAAAAATCTGCTCTGTTTTTCTGAATTAACAGATTCCCCACAACTTGCAAGAATCTGTCATTCACTAGAGAGCTGGATTTAATGGAAACAAACATGTTCCTGTCCAGTTTAATCAAGTTTTAATTTTCTTTTGGTTTGAAACGTTGGGAGATACTCTTGTCTTTAAGTTCTATAGCTGGTATTGTTATTTGTTTGTCGACTTTGCGCAGGCACCTCAGGATTTTGCGATTTTTTTTCATTAAAACTTTTCTCGATAATTATCTCGTTAATTCAGAAAAACAGAGCAGATTTTTTTGTCTCAAGTGAATGCAATATGCTTCCGTACTGGATTATAAAACAAATTTATAATCCAACCGTACAATTGTCATGATCTGAAATGTTTTTATGGAGAATAAACTTTAGAAACCGCCCCTAGTGGTGAGTTGAGGAACTGCACGTCTCAACCCTCCCTGGCCGGCTCCGCCAGGCTAACCTGATGAAGCCGCGCGGCACCAAGTCACCGCCGACTTTTAACGTTTACGCCAACCTCAACTTGTAGCTATGCAGTTAGAACGTCGTGTTTCCATGGAAACGGCCGGTTAGCGGTTCAGTTTTCAGCCACGACGCTAGCTGAAGCTTTTTAATGCTCATGATGCTAAAAACACCAGCGGGAGGGAGGAGTTACGCAGCTACGCCAGAGATAACGGAGGTTCTCACGAACCTGAACGAGCTTTCAGATGGAGCTGCAGAGACGGATTTGATCTCAGAACCGGGTGTTGAACAAACACGGTGGCTCCGCGTTACGAGGTTTGAAACTGAAACAGATCCGATCGTCCGGTCGTCTCCACCGTCGTCGTACCGGCACCTCCTGGACCGGATTAACGGGCGGCTCCGGCTCCGTCAGCTGAGCGTCCTGTGGCCGCGGCCGCTGATGAGCCGGGCCAGGCGTCCGTGCACCTGGGCCTGCACCGGGCCGTACCCGACCACCTCCCCGTCCACCGTGATGACGCCGCGCGGCCCGCGCGGCTCCAGCCGCAGCGCCCGCACCGCGGCGTAGCTCAGGTGCGGGCAGCGCGCCGCCAGGTGCGCGCCCTTCTCCATGGCCAGGAACAGCCGCAGCAGCGCGCCGCGGGAGATTCCCGCCCGCACGTAGAACAGGTGGATGACGCCGTCGTCCAGCGCGGCGTCCGGCGCCGCCAGCAGGTCCTCGGCCAGGTGGGACTGGTACATGGCCAGGACCAGCACGAAGTCCTCGTCCTGCACCGTCACCCAGTCGGCCGGCACCGGCCGGTCCAGCGGGGGCAGCAGCGAGTCCGGGGGGCCCGGCGGGCCCGGGGGGGCTGTGACATCACGGGGGGGCGTGGCCTCCGTCCTCCTCCGCACCTTCAGGGAGTTGTTGGAGTGGCAGGAGTTGTGATGAGTTTTACCGCCGGACAGGTCTCTGGACCGCCGGGGCTGGACGGAGTCCGGGTTCAGGGGCGACGCCGGGCCGCCGCAGCGCGACGCAGGGCCGTTCCGGGGGCCCGGCGGGCCGCCAGGGTCCCTGCAGGCCGGCAGGTACGCCAGCCGGCCCTTGTAGACCCGCAGAGACGCCAGACGCACCAGCGTCCCCACCGTGAACCGGGCCGCCCCCACGTGCCGGTACTTCTCGCTCTCGATGTCGACGTCGGCCACGAAGCCCCAGGCCAGCGACAGGAAGGAGAAGAGCCGGGGCCCGCAGGGGCCGCCGGGGCCGCAGGGCCCGCCGGGCCCGCCGGGCAGCTGCACCGACACCAGGTCCATGGGGGCCGGGGCCCCCTGACACAGCAGGAACCCACAGCTCAGCAGCAGCTCCTCTCCGGAGACCGGGCCGCCCCTGCAGGAGGAAACCACAGTTAGCACCAACACAACCAAGATCACCGCTCTACGGTCCTGCAGAACCGCAGAACCGGTCCGGTCACCTCAGCGGACCCACGGTTAGGGCTGGGCGATATGGACCAAAAGTCATATCTCCATATTTTCTAGCTGAATGGCGATACTCGATATATATCAATATTTTTCTGTGCCATAATTGGGGTTTCCCCCAGAGCATTATAGCATAGCATCTCTGTTAGCATCACTGTTAGCATCTCCGTTAGCATCTCTGTTAGCATCTCCGTTAGCATCTCTGTTAGCATCTCCTGTTAGCATCTCCGTTAGCATCTCCGTTAGCATCTCTGTTAGCATCATTTTTTTCTGATCAAACCCTTAAAAAAACAGTCAGTTTTAATACAAAGCCTCGTGCCAAATGTCACACAGGTTCCTTTATTAACAGAGGTCTGCACAATATCAACATGTATAAAACAAATGAAATAAAAATAAACTGCCTGCATATATAGAATAAAAATGCTTCTTGAATAAAATAAAACAAATATCCCTTTCCTGCATAACAATTAAATTAAAATACACTGCAATTAATACAATGTAGACAGTAACAGGCAGACTTTTCCACTGAGGTTGACGGTTGTATCAAAGCTATATCAAAATCATATTTTTTTTTTTTAAATCGATATAAACGATATTGTCTCGTACCATATCGCGTTTGAAAATATATCGATATATATTAAAATCTGGATATATAGCCCAGCCCTACCCACGGTGGATAACTCATCCGTCTAAAACGTCTGAGGAGTTGGAGAAGAGATGACCGGACCAGAACAGACGCCGACAGTAAACAAGAAGAATAAAGTCTGGCTTTTATTCCTCTACGATATTGCATTATATATTTAATTATCGTCACATGACCAGCATTTTCGTTGTGTCTCGTTTTCCTCAGGTGATAAAGGTTCGTTGACGACAATATTTAGTCATAATTTTCGTTTGTCTGAAACAAAGAAAAACGGTGACGGTCAACAAAAAGTATATGAGCACTTCCCTTTGTTTACCTCCCGCCCCCACAACCAACCAAATAACAACCAAAAGCCACACCCATAAGCCCCAACGTGATGACGTAACATAAGCATAACTTCCTTCATTTAAACTTATCCATAACTTAACCTAAAGTACCGTTATAATTAAGCTGTTCTTGTCTGTTTTTTCTCTGACAGATCTCAAAGGCTTGTGTGCTCGTTGTGCGTTTCCCTGTTTTTCGCGTTTTAGACTATCAGCGGATGTCACCCTGTGTGTATATATATATACAGAGGCAGGGCCGCCGCAAGGGGTGTGCGAACCGTGCGACCGCACAGGGCCTCGCACTATGGGCCGTTTTTTTTTTTTTTTTCCTTTTTTCCCTTATAAATATCAACAGTCACGTTCCATTACAGACCTAAATGTGTACTAGTCTGTGCATATCAATAAATATATGTGCAATGATGCGCGTGTCTGTTGTTCAATACAACGGATCAGACCAAGCGCAGACACAAGCTGCTCTGATCCAGACGGTGGAGTTGGAACAAACTGTCACACAATGTCGAGAGAACGTGACAGATTCAGGAAATTTCCATCAGGGGATGAAAAAAGAAAAAAAACTAGAGAAAATGGAAGAGTTTAATGCCTCTCTGAAAGGCTCGTTTGATAAATTTGTTACAAAAATCACCGATCCGCCCGGGTCTCAAGCAGCCGTGGGGCCCCGCGTCGAGGCAAGAGATGATGATGAGGCAGGGGAAGGTATCCAGTATTTTGATAATTGGAGAGTTAAAATTGCGCATATAGACACCCGATCCGACCCGAAAAAACCCCAAAATTTTGCGCGCGCTCGCTACGCTCACGCTCGACACCCCACCCAGCCATTTTGCACAGGGCCTCGCAAATCTCCCAGGCGGCTTTGTACAGAGGTGTCAAGTAACAAAGTACAAATACTTTGTTACCTTACTTAAGTAGAAATTTTGGTTATCTATACTATACTGGAGTAATTATTTTTCAGACGACTTTTTACTTTTACTCCTTACATTTTCACGCAATTATCTGTACTTTTTACTCCTTACATTTTAAAAACAGCCTCTATTTCATTTGGGCCTTTAATAAAGACTATCCAGTTAAATTGCTCCATCCGGATAGAGTGAATTTGGTTGTGGTTGTTTCAGATGTTCTTGTCCAGTTTTGTTCTTACATCCGTTCCCTCAGATTCCTGCAACTAAACTTGGATGTACATTCCAATAAAGGTTAGGATAAATGATAACATGAACATGAAGTTTGACTTTTTGCACCATTACAATACTTATAGGCAACTAGTCATCATATCTGCTGCTCTCTGAAACACATGTTAATGCTCAATAGTACACATATATAGTTCTTTAATATATTTATATTAACACATGTTAATGCTCAATAGTACACATATATGCTTCTTTAATATATTTACATTATACTAAGATGCATTCATTTCAATGGCTTTTGTCCTTAATGGCTTTTTCCCCCTTACATTACTTTTACTTTTATACTTTAAGTAGTTTTGAAACCAGTACTTTTATACTTTTACTTGAGTAAAAAACTTGAGTTGATACTTGAACTTCTACAGGAGTATTTTTAAACTCTAGTATCTATACTTCTACCTGAATAATGGATGTGAATACTGAAGAAACCTCTGAATATGTATGTATGTATATATATATATATATATATATATATATATATATATATATATATATATATACATACATATATATATATATATATAATGTATATATTAATTTAAAAAAAAAAGCTTCATACAATGATGAGTATTAGAAAAAAAAAACAGGAAAAAAAAAATTATAATTAGGCAGAGCAGAAATATGTTAAGTTCCATGTCTGTCATAAACCTGTTTCATTGACCCCCGACTGAACCACGGCCTCCACGAGCTGGTTGGTTTTTCTCTTCTGGGGTTTTAAGGAACAGAGAGCCTTGTGGGTAATCTGACAGCTCGGAGGGGGGGACATGACGGACCGGTCGGGCAACAAAGACGCCCCACGAAGACCGAGGTGGAAGGTCAGGACCACACAGCTGCTTCTGGCCCCGCCCCCTCTGCTGCTGGCCCCGCCCCCAGCCGATGACCGGGCGTTTCCATGGAGACATCGTCCATATTCATCATCCTGATTCTAGTTGACATGACTCCTAACGGGCTCGTCTGTGTTTCCAGTGTTTTCTGACCGGAGATTTTATTTAACCGGACCAGCCGACCCGGCCCGGTTTACTCTGGTGAAACGGGTCTGACGGTTTATAACGCTAACACAGGAGAGACCACGTCTCTCCAGTGTTAGCGTTGCTCCATAGGCTACCCGTAAAATTCAGAATCCAATTCAAAACTGTATTACTTGCGTATAATTCCAAAACGGCTTAGCTCCGCATTATTTGCAAGACGTGATAGTGCCTTATGTTCCTGGCAGAGCTCTCCGTTCTCAGGGTGCAGGTTTACTCGTAGTTCCTAGAGTATCCAAATGTAGATTTGGAGGGCGGGTGTTCTGCTATCAGGCACCACTACTTTGGAACCAACTTCCAATCTGGGTTAAGGAGGCTGACACCACCTCCACCTTTAAAACTAAACTTAAAACCTCTAGCTGGTGTTGGTAAATCTCTAGGTAGTGTAAACTCTAGTGTGTTAGAGTCGCTCCTGTAGTTTCTTGTGCTGGCCCCCCCTTCTCCTCCCTTTTCTTCTCTTTTTTCTCTTTTGTTCATGGTGCAGCATCCTCTGCCGGTGGCGAAGAGCATCTCTGAATGCACAACACCGGATCCTGCAGCGTGGGAGTGAGGGGGGCAGGGTAACGGCCCGGTCAGGCGGGGGAGAGGTTTGTCCGTCAAGACTTCCTAAGACACCTAAGCTGGGGCTTGATGATTGGGCCGGAGCTAAGCATAACTGGTTCTTCACCTGGTTCTGGTCTCTCTGGAGCGACTGTCCGACCGCCCGTTGTTTGGGTCTGAATGTTTGTGGTCCAGCCTTCAAAACATGGCTGAAACCACGTGACCCCGGTCTGGTTTACCTTGTCCACCCTTGCCCCCCCAGAACCCACTCACCCGCAGTACCGGTGCAGCGAGGCGGCCAGCGCGTTGCCCGACCCCCCCGGCAGGATCCCCAGCGGTGTCTGGACGGCGTCCGCCCAGTCAGACCGGTCCAGCAGCCCGTTGATCACCTGCAACAGCTCAGGTTAGTTCTGCAGAACCCAGCGGGTCTGGACCGACACCCGACCAGAAGTTTGACAGGTGTAAAGTAGTCCGTTGGAATTATTGTACAAGATGGAGACAGATGTTGAGCGATGGGTCCACAAATAGGTCCACATGGGGACAGAAACAGTAATGGGTCCTCAACCTGACATTCACAACCTCCTTCATGGACCATTTCAACCCAGTGATGAGACTCTGGATCAGCTGCAGGACCTGAAGTCCGTCCTCCTGGAGGACTCCAGGTGGGGACTCTTCACTCCAGAGTCTTCCTGGTGGAAGAGTACCCACCTGGAGTCTTCCAGGGGGAAGCCTCAGCCTCCGTCTCACCTCGTACAGAAGTCTCACCTCGTACAAAAGTCTCACCTCGTACAGGAGTCCGTCCCCCGATATGATGACCAGAGCGTCCCACTGGGACAGGTCGGCCTCTCGGACCAGCTCCCGGGCGTGATTCTGCCGCTCTGCAACACACAAACACCGGAAACATGAACGTCTCTGTTGGACGCCCTCCTGGGGTCAAAGGTCATTAAACCTCCTGGGGTCAAAGGTCATTAAACCTCCGGCTGCTTCTAAAGCCTGATTTAAGGTTCTGCGTTAAAGCAACGCAGAACCTACGCCGTTGCCGTGAATCCTTCGGACTTCTCCGTCACTCCATTTCTCCGCGGTGCAAAACCCCCCCAGAGCGCTAGCTGATACTTTGTTTAGCTTACAGTTTTTCCGGTCACAGTGAATCAAAGAAATAAGGACAACTATTGTGCCAAAAAACCAAAACAACCCCCAAAAAAAAAAATCACAAACGAAGAAAAGAGCGCTTTGTATAAAGTATTTTAACTATTTTTACTATTTAACTTAGTTTTAAATCTGTTTGCTGTTTACTCGTAATTTATCTTTATTTGTCGGACAATGTCGGACTAGAGGGAAACTACTTTCGATTTCTTGTATTTTGTGAAAAATTGACAATAAAGATGACTGACCTTTTTTAAGTTTAATTTTAAGTTTAAGTTTACTTTAGACGGGACAATGCATATTAATGAACACGACATTAAGCAGAGTAAACACACCGGGTTTTAGCAGAAATGCTAGTTTCCACCCGCAGTCCCCACAGAAAATATAAAAACAATTAAGTCAAACGATATAATCAGACAAAGGAACAAACATTAAACATACATAGTAGCAAAATAGATTTAGCAGCATTTAAAAGCAGTGTGTGGATTGTATCTGAAAGTGACTTGAGCAAAAAAATGCATATTACGATAATGAAACACCAGCGATGGTAATATTATGGTACTGAGAGTATCCAAGTTTTTTTTACTTTGACTTTAGTGCATGCCATGGTAGGAAACAGGAAGTGTCTTCCTCGGCTAAACCTTGTAATAGTTTACTGCAGGAGGAAGCCCCGGGGGGGGGGGCATTAACCGAGGTGATGCTCTGCCCACATTTCATGGTTTATTTATGTGCAGTTTCTTGTTCTTCCAGTAAAATGTCGTCAGCGTTTCTACCTGGAGTCAGGCTCCTCCTAACGATGACATATCCCCCCAACCTCAGCTGAACGAGCTGGATCTGACGGTGATCCTCCCACGGCTGCATAAATCCCTCGGTTAGATCTCCACCAGACGCCGGCGCTGTGTCCACATTTACCTCCCTGTCTCTGTTTTCAGAGAGCAGGAATAGAAAACAGCTCATCAGATCCTCAGAGACTCCAGAGGGCTGGTCGGTGTTTATAACGGACACTTCCTGCCCCCCCGCCCCCCCCCCTCAACCCGGGCCGTCGCTGTGACACCAGCGCCGGTTCCTGGCCTAAAGGCTCTATGTGGGTGAAGGACCAAAACTGGGGGTTAGGGGGTAAGGGGTCCCCCCTGGGTCCCGTCTGAGGTTCAGTTCATTATATTTAACTCTTATTCCACAAAACCGCTTCTGTATGAAAGTTAATTCAAATAATATTTAATTTATTTCTAAATAAAGTGTTGTTTGGATTTTTGAGGCCACAAACAAAATCTAAATAGAAAATGACTTAAATTTTGAAGAAAAACTAAGAAATGAGTTTCACAGAAGAGTCCTCATGAAAAACAACATCCCTGAATTAAAATGATACTTTTCTCTTCTTCCTTTTCTGGGCAGGAACCAATAAGATGGTGAGAGCATCCAGCTGTCAATCAAATATGCAGCTGCCAATCAAAGATGCTGATGAGCATCCAGCTGTCAATCAAAGATACTGATGAGAGCATCCAGCTGTCAATCAAAGATGCTGATGAGAGCATCCAGCTGTCAATCAAAGATGCTGATGAGCATCCAGCTGTCAATCAAAGATACTGATGAGAGCATCCAGCTGTCAATCAAAGATACTGATGAGCATCCAGCTGCCAATCAAAGATGCTGATGAGCATCCAGCTGTCAATCAAAGATACTGATGAGAGCATCCAGCTGTCAATCAAAGATGCTGATGAGCATCCAGCTGTCAATCAAATATGCAGCTGTCAATCAAAGATACTGATGAGCATCCAGCTGTCAATCAAAGATACTGATGAGAGCATCCAGCTGTCAATCAAAGATGCTGATGAGCATCCAGCTGTCAATCAAAGATGCAGCTGTCAATCAAAGATACTGATGAGCATCCAGCTGTCAATCAAAGATGCTGATGAGAGCATCCAGCTGTCAATCAAAGATGCTGATGAGCATCCAGCTGTCAATCAAAGATGCAGCTGTCAATCAAAGATACTGATGAGAGCATCCAGCTGTCAATCAAAGATGCTGATGAGCATCCAGCTGTCAATCAAAGATACTGATGAGCATCCAGCTGTCAATCAAAGATGCTGATGAGAGCATCCAGCTGTCAATCAAAGATGCTGATGAGCATCCAGCTGTCAATCAAAGATGCAGCTGTCAATCAAAGATACTGATGAGCATCCAGCTGTCAATCAAAGATGCAGCTGTCAATCAAAGATACTGATGAGAGCATCCAGCTGTCAATCAAAGATGCTGATGAGAGCATCCAGCTGTCAATCAAAGATACTGATGAGCATCCAGCTGTCAATCAAAGATGCTGATGAGAGCATCCAGCTGTCAATCAAAGATGCTGATGAGCATCCAGCTGTCAATCAAAGATGCTGATGAGCATCCAGCTGTCAATCAAAGATGCAGCTGTCAATCAAAGATACTGATGAGAGCATCCAGCTGTCAATCAAAGATGCTGATGAGAGCATCCAGCTGTCAATCAAAGATGCTGATGAGAGCATCCAGCTGTCAATCAAATACGCAGCTGTCAATCAAAGATGCTGAGGGAACCATCTACCCAGAGTTTCTGTTGATAAATGTGGATCATCTAACTGTTGAGGGGTACTTAGTATTGCCCACATGATGTTTTTCCACTTTCTTTTAACTTTTTGGCTTCATTTTTATCAAGTTTGTCTGTGTGAATATAAATATGTTTTTCCTGAGGTTGTTTCTGTCCAACACCAGGAACCACCACGATCAGATTATTTTATATTCAACACAAAAACACGAGGTTAAAAGAGAAGCTGTTAACTTTTCTACACGACTGCATTTGAAAGTTTATCGTCAGTCTTCTTCTGAGTGTCTGGAAACGTGTTTGTTTTTTAGATTCAAGAAAGACGCAGCTGCGATGGAAACCGGGGAGAGACGAACCTGCTGAATCCTGCTGATGTCCGGCGCTGGTGGGGATCGGACCGGCGGGTAGTACTGGAGATGAGGGGGATGAGGGGGGATGCCCCGAAATAAAAACGTTCCAAATCATCCCCCCCTGAAATAAAAACGGTCCAAATCATCCCCCCCTGAAATAAAAACGGTCCAAATCATCCCCCCTGTAAAACTGCCATCCCCCCTTTCCATCCCTTATGTCATTTCATCAATGAATGTGGTTTTACTGCTATTTCAACATTTAGAGTCATCACCAGAAAAATTACTTATTTGACAATTTTCACCTGTTTCAAGTAAATTTTCACTTGAAATAAGTAGGAAAATTTGCCAGTGGGACAAGATTTATCTTCTTATTACAAGCAAAAAAATCTTGTTCCACTGGCAGATTTTTCTACTTATTTTAAGTGAAAATCTACTTGAAACAGGTGAAAATTGTTGTTTTTTCCAGTGATGAGTCTTGTTTTAAGTGTAATGAGATTTTTTTTTACTAAAATAAGACATTTTAACTAGAAATAAGACAAATATTCTTGTTAAGATTGTGAGTTTTTGCAGTGATCCATGTTACTTATCCTGTGAAGGACAGAGTCATATTGATAAGTTCAGAAAAGTGTTTTTTATTGTTGTGTTTTGATGTATTTGATGTAAGCCCAGTGGATATTTAAAGCTTACAGAAGGCTGCATTTAACTGCTGCTATGTCATTCCTGCAGTATTTCTGCAGCTGTTTTGGTCACTGCTATTATTGGTAATATATTATTTATAATCAGCACAAATTATCTGTCCCCATATAATAAAATCCACCATCCATCCTGATTTTATTTACAACTCGAGTACTGTCGGCGGGGGAACCGAGGTGGTGGGAGTATAAACGCCTGAGAACGGCGTCTGGCCCGGAGCTACCGAGCTAGCTAACGCTGCCAACCCGCCGCTCGGCCTCCGTTTGCATTTCTGTGGTCAAACACGCCGCCCGTAGATTTATGACATCCCGACTTCAGACGTTCTCCTGAAGCGGCCGGGCTGATCCGTCGGGCCGGTGACCTCATCCCGGGTTTCCCCCCGTTTCCAGGGCTGGTTGTTGTGGTCGGGAGGAGGAGGAGGAGAAGGAGAGGCCATCCATCCATCAATCTATTCCTGGTGTTTCCTCTGGATCAGTTCCCAGCTGGATTTGGGCCCAGACTGGAACCCTTTCTTCTTCCTTTTTCCGTATATTTAATGTTATTTCTATGGTCTTTTCAGAGACCCTGATAATGACCCCTGAGCTGAGAAAATTAATTATTAGTAATAGCACTGAAGCCGAGTCTTAATCATCAACGAGCACTTTAGAGTTCCACTTTTACTACAATTACTAAGTTGTTGGAACCTCAAGTCGGCCGACGCCTCGAACCGAGACATTATAAAACACTCAAGTAGAGATGTAAACGTACGACGTCGTATCCGACGCATGAAACATCTTCAGGAGGGAGAACAATTCTTCTTTCACCTCTTCCTGGAGAGGTTTTTCTAAAATCACAGGGAGGCCGCGGGTCCTTAAAAAGACTTAAATAAGGCCTTTAAATGTCTTAATTTGTCTTGAATCTCAATCCAAGGGTCTTAATTTTGGAAGGAATGTATCCAGTCATCATTAGAAAGTTTATTTCATCGTTTTGAGGAGAATCTGCTGCAGAGGTTCTAAATCAGTGTTGCCAGGTTGGGCATGTTTCAGTCCAATTGGGCTGAAACATATACATTTGGGCTGCTTTTCCTGGTTTTTACTAAATATTTAGGAGAAATTAATAAAAAAGTTGCCATTATGGCAGAGAAAAGTAGAAACTTACATGATAAACTCACTGATGTTTGATTTGCTTTAATTTACTTAATTTAATTGTAGTCTTTGTTTGGAGCCTGAACTTTTTTAAGGGCTATTTAATGGTGTTGTGAAGCTTGGAATTTATTACGCATTTAATAATTTATGGTTTTAACATAGAGAATATATGATTTGGGCTGTTTTTTTTCATAATTTTGGCGGGTTTTACATCACGTTTGGGCTGAAACCCGTCAGATCTGGCAACCTCGACCTCAGCGCTGGATTTCTTAGTCGACTTGTCTTTTTGGTCTTAGATTTTGTTTGAAAAATGGTATTAAAAAGTCTTAAATGTACTTTGGTCAAACCTGGTTTGTACCACATCAAGAATAATAATATATATGTGCAATCTGGAGCGTGATCTTGTGTTTGGCGGCAGCACAGAAATGGTTATTTTCAGGCCTGTTTCCGTCCACAAGGATCAAATATTACCTCTCACCAGGCATTTGTGTTCCCGGTAGCGAGTCAACGGCGGAGCTGGCGGGGCTCCGGTCCAGTTTCAATCATGAGTAAACAGTTTGTGCTGGAAACCGGCGTGTGTTTGCATTTTTGTGCAAACGTCGGGGTAAACAGACCGGCCGGGTCTCAACACTTTTCTCTGTTTAGTCTCAAACCAGCAAGAAAACTAAAATCAACTTCAATGTTTCTCATATAAGGGATAATAACCTTATTATGGCCTTAAAAGTTGGCTCTGTGATAATGAGGCACTGGCTCCACCCATCCACGGCCATGCAGGAGACAAAATATTAGGGAGATTTTTTTTTATTGTGCACTTCGAGAAAAAAGTCGAAATGTTGAGAAAAAAGTCGAAATGTCCAGAATAATGTTGAAATACAATTTCGAGAATAAAGTCAATTTGTCGAGAATAATGTTGAAATACAATTTCGAGAAAAAATTCGAAATTTCGTGAATAAAGTCGAAATATTGTGAATAAAGTTGAAATAAATTTAGACTTTTTTCTCAAAATTTCGACTTTTTTCTCGAAGTGCATAATGTAAAAAAAAAATCTTCCTCTAAAATATTTTTATTTTTCTCTTCTGTAGTATTTAACATTAGTCCTCACATGTTTCAAAGACCTAGGCCTTCTTAAATTATAATTTGTTACTTTTAATCTGAAGAAATGTTGAATACAAGTAGGAAGGCTTTTATTCTTAACTCAAAACGATATTTCTGATGTTTCTAAATAAAGAATATCTGTGAATGTTAATGTTCCTGCCTGTATAAATGATGTATTAGTGACTCACCGGTGATGACCAGCGTGTTGGCCACGCCGGCGTCTCTCAGCATCTGCTGGATGTGGCTGTTGTAGCGGCTCAGCGCCGCCCCCTTCCCGCTCTCCGGGTTCACCAGCAGCATCATCCGGCGCCGGCGGCCCGGCTCGCCCGGCCAGACGCCTGGGGGGGAGAGAGAGGGAGGGAGATAAATAGATAAATGTTGATGTCTATGTGGAAGCGTGATCTGATGGGGTATTTTCATCAGTTAAATCCTCCCACAGTGTACCTGCATTTATCTATGTGGAAGCGTGATTTGACGGGTTTTTTTCTTCCGCCGAAGCGTCGTACACATAGATCTATGTGGAAGCACATTCTGACTTCCTGCTGTTAAATCGCCTATTTGCATGAAAAAGAAACTGAGATAAAAGAAACGGGGATCGTACGGTAGTATTTTCACCGGCTCAACACACGTCTCATTTATCCTGACGCACAGCAGAAACTGGCTGCAGGAAGCCGCTGGACATGCTCAGCAGGCTCATTTATATGCAAATACAGTGGCCAGGTGCTTTGCATAGACCATTTATGGTATGAAGTGGGAGTGTAGAGGGCGGGATATGAGGCCAATTCACCTGCGCAACCTTCCAGCTGGACTGTGATTTATAAAGCGAACATTGCGTGCAGATGTGCGTGCACACGGTTTTATAAATCCAAATTTTTTTTTGCGCACGCCATTTTCGGATTTTGGGCGCACGTGCACTTTTAGTATGAATTAGAGTTGTCGATCACGTGATTGCAGACTCGATCCGGACTCGGACGTTATGAGCCGATCAGGAATCGGATATATATATATATCAGGGTTTCCGTTGTCTGGTAATTGCCGGACTTTGTCCGGTAAAATATGCCGCAGTCCGGTATTTTATAATCTCTCCGGTCAAAATGTCTGGTGAAAATACTCACTGGCGCCGACATCCACGTGTGCGTTGATTTATGGTTCCGCGTCGCACCGACGCAGAGTCTGCAGCGTTGGGTTCGCGGCGACGCGCACCCTACGCACACGTGGAGTAGTGGGCTCGGAGCGGCAGCCATACACCGCATGCGCGGAGAGCACGCCTGTTGGTTTTGAAGCTGAAGCAGCCCTATGCTATCATGTCTGTTGTTGTTGATGTAAATAACCAATCACTGAGATATATTGCGCACGACAGCCAGAACTCAGGTACCAAAGTCAACAAAAAAAAGTGCATGATGAGTTAATTAAATTATGAGAAGAAGAAGAAAAAGAAGGAAAAAAAGGAAAAGGAGAAGTTCTCCTTTTCAAATAACAAAATAAATAAAATGTTACCAAACAAAATGATGAATAAAAATTACCTGTAATGGCAGGCAACACATCAGCTGCAGATGCAGTCTCTCTGCTCATTAAAATTTTTTATACTGACTTAAGAATGTTCAAGCTGCCTACCTCCTATGTGCTCAGTTTACAGTACACATGTTAAAATATAATAAAAGGGTCATCCTGCATAATTTTCTTTTCTTTTCTCTTCTTCATTTTTTATTGTTTTATAAAAGTATCGGATCGGGACTCGGTATCGGCAAGTCCTCAAAATCAAAGGACTCGGACTCGGACTCGGGGGCAAAAAAACCTGATCGGGACATCCCTAGTATGAATCCTACACACTCTTTTATAAATGAGGCCCCTGGTCCATCAGAGCCAGATTATCCATCACTGTTGGAACCAAAGTGGACCACCAGGGAGAACCAGACTGGTCTGTATGGGGGTGGGCAAAAATATCGATATGGCAATATATCGCGATACTTTTCCAGCCGATTCAATATCGATATTAAAAATTTGAATATCGATTTTTTTTTTTTTTTTTAAATATTTTTTATCCCCGATTTTTTCCCCATTATATCACCCAGTGCTCCTACCTAACAGTCCTGGGCATTGCCACTCTCTACCAACCCTGGGAGGGCCCTGCACTGAGCTCAGGTTTTATTTCATTTTCTAATTTATTTTTATATAACACAATTGCCTGTCCTTAAAAAATGAAGAATAATGGACAGAGGTTTATTTATTTATGGATTTTTATCTATACTGACTGATCACTGTGCCTGTCCTTGGTTTTAGTTCCATCTTTCTTGTGTTTATTATCATTTGCCACATAATTAAAGCTACCTCATACTAAATTTAATGTTAATTTCATATGATGTAAATAATATGAAAAACATATACAAATATGTTGTAACTTTAGCTTGTATAGTTATAATAAAACATTGTTTTGACTCAGTTTGTCCCATGAATTGTCACTATAATCTGATGAACGTGCAACTCGGATTTTAAGATCCATCACTATCATCTGATGTACATTTATACAACTTGGATTTTAAGATGTGTAATGCATTTTTAAATTTTTCGGTGAACTATGTAGAATATAATAATCGGGATATCGCATAATCGGGATATCGCAATGTGTATCGTATCGTGGCTCAAGTATTGTGATGCGTATCGTATCGTGAGGTCCTTCCCAATACCCACCCCTAGGTCTGTATGTTCAAAAATGAACCCGTCAAAGAAAAGACAATCTACTGTGGAACCGGTTGCCGATCCATGTCTGGACGCCGCCGGACCTGCTGAACCGAGCCGGACCGTGAAACTGTTTCAGTTCTTCTCATCTCCTTTCGTAAGAAACGCTTGTGTAACTCCTCCGTCGGAAAACAGAGACGAGGAAATAAAACCTGCCGTCTTCTTGATCCCAGAATCCTCTGTTCTCCGACATCAGTGGGACGTGCACGTGCCTGCACACGTGCACGGAGTTTCCCAGCAGCCCTCTGGATTTCATCAGAACCCGCCTGGCGGCTCTGAGGGAGCAGCGCTGGGCGGGACCAGAGGGAACCGGTTTCCTCTCATCAAAGAGGGTTTGGTGCAGGTGGTTGTACGGCAGGAATGCAGAGCAGCAGGTGTCACAGTCAGTGCAGGAAACCAAACGGGCCTGAAGGGACGACACGGTCGCCTGAGGCTCCACCATCACAGTATCAGTCACTCAGTCCGGGGCCGTCTAACTCCTGGATCCCACAAGATGAAACTGGGGCCATCTAACTCCTGGACAAGATGAATCTGTCTAACTCCTGGATCCCACAAGGTGAATCTGTCTAACTCCTGGATCCCAAAGGATAAATCCGGGTTCTAATTCCCCGGTCCCACAAGATGAATCCGGGGATTAGGGATGGGCGGTATGGACTAAAAAATGTATCACGATAATTTCTGGCATTTATCCTGATAACAATAAAAATTACGATAAAAAAATACCAATTCAACTCCATCTTTTTATATAAATCTATCTCACTCTCAGATCCGCCATGTTTGTTACACAAAAACCTCATCAACGGGAATTTATCTTTCTTTCTTTCTTTCTTTCTTTCTTTCTTTCTTTCTTTCTTTCTTTCTTTCTTTCTTTCTTTCTTTCTTTCTTTCTTTCTTTCTTTCTTTCTTTCTTTCTTTCTTTCTTTCTTTCTTTCTTTCAGGCTCATTTCCTTCCTTCCTTCCTTCTTTCCTCCTGCTCTCTCCTTCCCTTCCTCTTTTCTCCCTTCCTTTCTCCTTTCCTTGTTTTCTCCCTTCCTTCCTTCCTTCCTTCCTTCCTTCCTTCCTTCCTTCCTTCCTTCCTTCCTTCCTTCCTTCCTTCCTTCCTTCCTTCCTTCCTTCCTTCCTTCCTTCCTTCCTTCCTTCCTTCCTTCCTTCCTTCCTTCCTTCCTTCCTTCCTTCCTTCCTTCCTTCACGTACGTTGTGTGTGGATTTAACGCAGAACCATAAATCATCTTTACACAAAAACATCATCAACAGGAATTTATCGTTTTTACCGTGAGATACAAATTCTTACCGTGGGGAATTTTTTTGACGGTTTATCGTGAACGGTAAAATATCTCTCATTCCTACCGGGGATGTCTATTTTCTGGGTCCAACTATATGGAAACACTCCTTTTGTGCGGCTTTAAAATCGTATCAATTACTCTTAATCGAGGCTGGTTTTAGGGGGGGTGGGGTGGGCTGTGTCCACCCAAACGTGCGTCCTGCCCACCCAATCAAAGTTATGGGGATCCTTTATTTTTTTATCATTTTATTTTTTTATAAATATAAAAAAATATCACAGAATATCTGTACCGTTTCTGATTGGGTCGGCACTGCACATCATTTTTAGACACAACAATGAACGCATACCGCAAAAGTTGTGTCTCGGCGGAGGAACCCGACGTCCCAGCAAAATGAGAAACAGAGAAGTTCAGAACAGCAGACAGAGACACACTGAAGCTGATTTATGGTTCCGCGTTACACCAACGCAGAATGGTGCGCGTCGCCGCGTACCCTACGCCGTAGGCTACGGCGTAGGGTACGTCGTAGCCTACACCGTAGGCTACGACGTACCCTACGGAGACTCTTCTCTCCATCCCGGCGAGGGCGGAGAGCGCCGGTGCGGGTGACGGTGCGCTGCGGTGCTGTGCAGGCTCTGGAGCCACCAGCCTGCCGCGGGACCTTTTAAATCCACGCAGAGCCTACGCCGTAGGATACGATTGATTGATAAAAAAAAAAAAAGCAAACAAAGAAAAAAAGCAAAAGACATAAAATAAATGCAGCCTCAACAGGGCACAAGCCAGTGTCCTATTTGTGCCGGTGTTCTGCCATTTTTTGCTGCTTTGCCAAAAATGCTACCTAATGGTTTTCTACTTTTGCAGAGCTACAATTTTTGTGTTTTGTTTTTTTCTGTGTTTTACTCCCTAAACCACTTCCTTGTCTCTTGCCAGTCCGTCATTGTAAATAAGAATGTTCTTAATGACCTGCCTGGTTAAATAAAGGCCAATCACTGAATGAATATCAAATAAAGCGATATTTGGTTTTTTTTCTCTTTATCGTATAATGTTCACAAAGTGTAATGAAATTCATGTCATGGGTATTTTGAAGGATCAAAATCAAATACTCAACATCCCATATTATCCATTTTACATCGTGCAAGAAATGATTGGCGTGGCAATCAAACTTTGAAAGTCGACTGTGCACGTGCGCAGAACCACAAAGTAGCATTTCTCGGCAGGTAGCAAGGATTGGCAGAACACCGGTCCCAAGCCCGGGTAAATGCCGAGGGAAGTGTCAGGAAGGGCAATTGGGTTAGCATACTGTGGAGAAGATTAGGGGTGGGCAAAAATATCGATATGGCAATATATCGCGATACTTTTCCAGCCGATTCAATATCGATATTCAAAATTTGAATATCGATTTAAAAAAAAAAATAATAATTTTTTTTTTATATCCCCGATTTTTTTCCCATTTTATCCCCCAGTGCTCCTATCTAAGTGACAGTCCTGGGCATTGCCACTCTCTACCTCCGTGCAGGAGGGCCCTGCACTGAGCTCAGGTTTTATTTCACATTTTATTTCATTTTATGATTTATTTTTTATATAACACAATTGCCTGTCCTTAAAAAATGAAAAATAATGGACAGAGGTTTATTTATTTATGGATTTATATCTATACTGACTGATCACTGTGCCTGTCCTTGGTTTTAGTTCCATCTTTCTTGTGTTTATTATCATTTGCCACATAATTAAAGCAACCTCATACTAAATTTAATGTTAATTTCATATGATGTAAATAATATGAAAAACATATACAAATATGTTGTAACTTTAGCTTGTAAAGTTATAATAAAACATTGTTTTGACTCAGTTTGTCCCATGAATTGTCACTATAATCTGATGAACGTGCAACTCGGATTTTAAGATCCATCACTATCATCTGATGTACATATATACAACTTGGATTTTAAGATGTGTAATGCATTTTTACATTTTTCGGTGAACTATGTAGAATATAATAATCGGGATATCGCAATGTGTATCGTATCGTGGCTCAAGTATCGTGATGCGTATCGTATCGTGAGGTCCTTCCCAATACCCACCCCTAGAGAAGATAGAAGAACTGATATGATGACAGCATAGTTTTCTATGCATTTCAGGGGTTTGACCCCCCAAACTCGCCCACCCTACATTTCAGTCTGCCCACCTTAGTGGCCTCGCTAAATCCGGCCCTGCTCTTAATTGAACTCTGAGAGCTCAAATTCCCTGATTTCAACACGACTGCTGCCTAAGAAGCTCCACAACCTGCCGGAAGCTCTTCAACTTTCCAAAAATCAGCCACGCAGGAAAACAAGGTCATGCCACTTCCTGCGTGCAGCATTCCAGAGGCCTCAATCAGGCTCCAGTTTCCTCCTCCGTCAGGACCGTTGGTTAATGACCCGTGATGCTCGTCGCATCAACGGCACCGGGACTCTCCGCTCTCCCAGTGATGGATGTAAACCTTCAACACTCACATTAATTTACTGTTTGTGTTTCCATTAAAACCCTGAAAACAGCAGAATCCAGACGAGCTCAAAAAGAAAAGAGAACCGTCTCCTCGTCATCTCCGATGAAGTGATAAAGTTCCTGCTTTCGGGAGCGGAGATGAAAAGCGGCAGCAGCACCAAAGCTCTGCATCTCAATGTTTACTGGATGTGTGATTACAGACGACTCATCTGCACCGTCAAACCAGCGGCCCGGGAACTGTCCCAGATCTTAATGGAATAATCACCGCCGCGCCGGCGCTGCAGGAAATAACAGCCCAAATGAAAGGGAAGAGCCGGGAAAAAATACACGTTTTCCGGAAAAGCTCCCAATAATAGCTGTCTGAGAGGGTTTGACGTGTTCCTTATCTTCCTTTCTTTATTTTCTTTTCCTTGTTTCATCCACCCTTCTGTCTAAGAAACTTTTGAGATAATATCTGAATTTGATTTGCATTTTTTTGCTGCAACCCTGATTCCAAAATAAAAGCCCTGATCTGATTCACTGAAGAAAATAGAAAACAGGGGGTTATAAATCTGAGAAGAACTGCAGCTAGAAACTGTGAAACTGTTTTAGAACAATGTTCCTAGCTGTTAAACTGTAAACATCCCATAATCTACATGACATAAACAACATTAAGACCCTGGAGGAATCTCTGTATGCACGGTCCATCTCGTCCAGAAATGCTAGGAGAAGCCAACCGTGATGCAGAAAAACTCCCGTCTCCGCTGGACCAAAACATTTCAGATGGACTGAGCCGAAGTGGAAAACCTCATCAAAATTAAAAGTTTTACAAAGTGGTTGCAAACTGAAACTCCCACCGTTGAGGACTGGATCAATGTTATCCATGACATTTTTTGTCATGGAAAAACTGACATTTGTAATTAGTCTTGAACAGGAAAAGTTTAAAGACTGCTGGAAGTCATGGACTGAATATGTATCCTCCTTTAGATTGGACTTTAAGTAATCTTTAGTAGAAGAAACTAATCCACTAACTCCCCCTAAGTTCTTGAGCTACTCTACTGTTGTTTTTAATATTTTGACTCTGTGATGCTTCAAGTATTATATTGTTTCAGGTGAACATGTTTGTAGTTAGTCCCCCTTCCTTTTTTTTAATTATCTATTTATCTATTTTTTTTCTCCTTTTCCCTCTCCATTTTCATTGCTATACTAGGAAAAGAGCAGGTAAAAAGGTGTGAGAATATTTTATATTATTTTTCCCCCATTTCCCTCTTTATGAATTAGTTGTCTTCTTATTATTATTATTTTACCTTTTTTATATCAAAAACAGGGACATGATGTAAGCATGCAATATTGTATAACATGTATCACCTTTGTTCCAAATAAAAATTTGAATGAAAAAAAAAAAAAAAGTTTTACGTGGAAACCATGGACGCCACGTCACCTGGAGCTGCAGAGCAGAGGAACCAGGTCTGAATCTCTGACGGTGTCAGGGCTCCTTCGTCTCTACCAACTGTCACTTCTGGAATGGAAACCTCAACATGCAAGGCTCTTTCAGGGAAGGCCGTCGTCTAAACAAGAGCAGACTCAAAATGGTGTGTTTGTTCTCTCAGATGTAAGTCCCTTTGGACAAAAGCATCTGCTAAATGACAGTAACAGTAGGGGTGTAAACAATATCGATTAAGTGGGCCACTCGGTGGTGCAGTGGCTTAAGTAGCGGCTCATATACTGAGGCTACAGTCCTCCTGCAACGGTCGCAGGTTTGAATCCCGGCCTGTGCACCTTTACTGCATGTCATCCCCATTCTCTCTCTCTACCCCCTTCCTGTCTGCAACTTGAATAAAGGGCCACTAGAGCCACAAAAAACTTAACAAAAAAAAAAAAAAAATATATATATATATATATATATATATATATCGATACGGCGATATATATCGCAATACTTCGTCAACCTATTAAAATATATTAGATATTCTGTATTCAGTGACACATTTGGCTACTAATTTCAGTGTTTCTAATTTCAGCACTTTATTTTCTTCATATTCTACAACTAGCACTAATATAATGTTTATAACGGTTTTTTTAAACAGTTAAATCAAGTGGAACAGTTGTTTAAAAACAACATTTTGACTCAGTTTGTCCTCTGATCAGTATCCTCCAGTGTACATATACTGCAACTCCTGTTTTTGACTAAGTTACCACAGTAAAATACTTTGATATATCACAATGTTACAATAGGTATTGTATTATGATACAGTATCGTGATACGAGTATCGTATCGTGATACGAGTATTGTATCGTGATACATGTATTGTATCGTGATACATGTATTTTGATACATGTATCGTGATACATGTATTGTATCGTGATACATGTATCGTGATACATGTATCGTGATACATGTATTGTATCGTGATACGAGTATCGTATCGTGATACGAGTATCGTATCGTGATACGAGTATCGTATCGTGATACATGTATTGTATCGTGATACGAGTATCGTATCGTGATACGAGTATCGTATCGTGATACGAGTATTGTATCGTGATACATGTATTGTGATTTATGTATCGTGACACTTGTATCGTGATAGATTTATCGTGATACGTATCGTATCGTGAGGTTCATGCTCTACTCTGCAGTGGTATATTTATGTGTAAATGTTTAGGATGAAGAGCCAGTTTGGTTTAAATAAACTTTTATGACGTTAGAGTTCACTTGTCTGTGGATCGTAGCCGCCGTGCTACAATTCACACGCTAACGACGTACATCCATCAGCCACAGTGGAGTCTCACTTCCACACATCGGTTCACCATCAGCAATCAGCGACCCACAATGCACCACTCAGCCGGCAAACATTTGCAATTCAGATGGAACCTGTCAGGCTCCGTCAGAGTTTGTTCTCGGGGGTTTAGGGAAAGAGAAGCAGCACCAGGATGTATTTCAGCTGCTGCAGATGGTTCAGACCGTACTTGGGGAAAAACCCCCACAAAAGTCCCGTCACCGCCGCAGATATGATTGAAGGTTGGAGTCTGACAGCGACGGAGCGCTACGGTGGATAAATGAGCTAAGAGAGCGGCATCAAACCACCGGCGGTCTGACATCACGGACTAAAGTGGAATCCCGTAATTTAGGAGACAAAAACCGGCAGAGAAGCTGGTCGACGGTGAGGTTTTTTTGTTTTGTTTTGTTTTTCAGCCCCCACACTCCCCATTTCAGCTCCCAGTCCCTTTTTTCAGCCCCTGGAGGCGTGTAGCCAAGTAAATACATTTTCTGTATCTATTCTGCCGAGGTTCTGAGCGGCTGAGTCGGCTGTATCTGACGTCATCACACTACAGGCCACTGATTGGTCGGGGGGTTGGAGTCAGACGTTTGAGTCAGGAAGCGGGAGTCAGCGCGAGAGCAGCTCGCGGCTTCTTCATTTTATCTGACAGGCAATGGCAGCGCAGAAGTCTGTTTGGTGATCCAACTCTGAGGTGCAGATGTTCATAAACCTGGTGCTGAGGAGAGAATTAAAAAGGGATCTAGACGGAGATAAGGAACCACCAGATCAACCAGGAGCTCTGTCACTTCATAGCTGCTCGTGGCTCCAGCTGAAGCTGTTACACCAACGCAGAGCCTACGGCGTAGAGTACGCCGTAGGAATGGGTGATATTTTACCGTTCACGATTTACCGTCAAAAAAATTCCCCACGGTAAGAATTTGTATCTCACGGTAAAAACGATAAATTCCTGTTGATGACGTTTTTGTGTAAAACTGATTTATGGTTCTGCGTTAAATCCACGCACAACGTACGTGAAGGAAGGAAGGAAGGAAGGAAGGAAGGAAGGAAGGAAGGAAGGAAGGAAGGAAGGAAGGAAGGAAGGAAGGAAGGAAGGAAGGAAGGAAGGAAGGATATGAGAGAGAAAGAAAGAAAGAAAGAAAGTAAGAAATGAGCCTGAAAGAAAGAAAGAAAGAAAGAAAGAAAGAAAGAAAGAAAGAAAGAAAGAAAGAAAGAAAGAAAGAAAGAAAGAAAGAAAGAAAGAAAGAAAGAAAGAAAGAAAGAAAGAAAGAAAGAAAGAAAGAAGGATAAATTCCCGTTGATACGTGTTTGTGTCATTACAGTTTTGCAGTACAGGTGTAACTCATTTAATTGGTTTTTATTAATTGAATGTAATTGGTGTAGTTTAGTATTTAGTATCTTTTAGAGCAGTGATTTGGCTCTAAAGACTGAATGTGGAGATAGATTTATAGTTAAAAAGGTGGAGTTGAATTGGTATTTTTTTTATCGTAATTTTTATCGTATCGTTATCGGGATAAATGCCAGAAAATATCGTGATACATTTTTTAGTCCATACCGCCCATCCCTAGTACGCCGTCGATTTAACGCGGAACCATAAATCAGACTTTATTTCTCATCAGCGCCGACAAACAAAATAAAAAAAATAAAAAAAATGTTGCCGCTTGAAGCTTCTTTCTCTCTCATTTTTTAACTTGATATGGAACACAAGCCCCAGACCCAGCAGCACATCTATCATCTCCTCCAGGTTCTACATCTTTACTGTTGTTGTCTTCATTTAGATACACAATCAAATACGTCACAGCAGCTTCTCCAACCTCCCACTTCTCACCTGGGTGTCTAAAAACAGACGAGGACAGACGGGTGGAGGCGTGACCAGGCGTGTCCCCGGGCCGGGGCGCTGAGTCGGTACTAGTGGAAAAGGCCATAAGTGGCATCAACCAAGTCCTGAAAAACTGGCTGTAAAACCCACTTTTCAGAAACTGGTTGACGTCACGGAGTCTTTGTCCAGGTCTCTTGAGCGTATTTGCACTTGAGCACACAAGAATGAGGCTGGAAATGACTCAGGTGGATTTCTCTCTCAACTGTTGACTCATCTGTGTCGTAACTTTGCTGCAACGGACATGAAAAACTGTACTTTTCTGTTTTATCCGCACAATCAGCAAGGTTGCGAGCTCTAATCCCTGACAAATGCCCATTAGGAGGGAGTCCAGGTTCTACATCGGAGGGATTAATGGATTATCGTGTATTTGACCTAATACTCGCCCGTCCTCATGTCAAATGCCAGATACGTCCAATCACCGTCTATAAATGCCATCGGCTCCTTTTCATTTCTGTTTATGACGGCTGCGTCTGGACTCGTTGTGTTGGACCTCAGAGCTGCTCTAGATAAAGTTATGGGGATTAAAACACCAACATTAGCTGGATTATCTGATGGATTACGGTTCATTGATCCTCACGGTGTCCCGCAGGGTCCTGAACTCGGGTCGCTACTTTTCCCTCCACATTAGGCCTGGGCGATATATCGAAATTTTAATATATATCGATATATTTTCAAACGCGATATGGTACGAGACAATATCGTTTATATCGATTATTTTAAAAAAAATAAAATAAAAAAAAATTAATGATTTTGATATAGCTTATTTTGTGACAAATTGACTTGAATGTTTTATTTGAGATTTGCACAAATGTTTTGTTATTTGCACAACTGTCAACCTCAGTGGAAAAGTCTGCCTGTTACTGTCTACATTGTATTAATTGTACAGTGTATTTTAATTTAATTGTTATGCAAGAAAGGGATATTTGTTTTATTTTATTCAAGAAACATTTTTATTCTATATATGCATCAGTTTTTTTTATTTCATTTGTTTTATACATGTTGATATTGTGCAGACCTCTGTTAATAAAGGAACCTGTGTGACATTTGGCACGAGGCTTTGTATTAAAACTGACTGTTTTTTTAAGGGTTTGCCTCAGAAAAAATGAAGCTAACAGAGATGCTAACAGAGATGCTAACAGAGATGCTAACAGAGATGCTATGCTATAATGCTTTGGGGGAAACCCCAATTATGGCACAGAAAAAATATCGATATATATCGAGTATCGCCATTCAGCTAGAAAATATCAAGATATGACTTTTGGTCCATATCGCCCAGCCCTACTCCACATTTGCTTCCATTAGGTACTATTAGTAAGTATATTCATTGCTACGTAGACGATACTCCGCTTTACCCATCCATGAAGCCAGAAGAGGCCGGCGAGCGACCGGGACCAGACGTTAATGACCTGCTGCTAAACCGAGGCCGCTGTGGCCTTGTGGGTTTATTTCAGACTAGACTTAGATCTAAATAAGGAATGATGCAGACGACTGCAGTTCCTCGTTAGCAGGACGTCCTAAAACGACCCAACGCCCTCCAGCTCCGTTCAGATGAAGATTAGCATCATATTTCTGCAATCTCAGCGTCCCTTTCCGTTTCTTTAACGGGTCAGACACTTAAAAGTTTTATAGCAGTCCTCAGGTTTTATGTTTAGGTTTGAAACGAAGCCTAAAAATCTCCCAGACAACGTGATTCAGGCAGGAGTTCTTCAGAGGAAGCAGCTTTTACGGGTGTCTGAGCAGGGAGAGGTGCTAACTCCTGATGTGGCCTGTAAATCAGTGGAAACTGCTTCGGAGCACAAGTGGATTTGTGCTGAGCCAGAACCACAAAGGGTGTGGAGGCCGGAGGAGGAGGAGGTGGAGGAGGCCGTGGTTAGACCTCTGGGGACCTATATTAAGGACGGCGGAGGGTTTTACGACACCGAGGTCGGACCCGTCCTGCAGGGCTGCTGCACGCTGAGCTTTGTCTTACGGGGAAACCGCTGCAGCCGGTTCTGTTTCACCGAGGAATCACTCGCATCACACGTGGATATTTTAGGACGCGGGGTTGGATCAGAGGGAGGAGGTTAGACTGCCAGAGGAAAACAAAGTCTTAAAAAGAAGTTAGTAAGGAGTGAGGAGGGTTTTATAATTCCATGTTCAGTTTACGGCTCATTTTAATGTCCGTCTGAGGGTCAGCGTTTAATCTGCCCCGTGCAGACTGCTGCTGCGTCTGACTCATGCAGCAATTAGTCGGCTTTATCGTCTGTATACATGCAACTGTTGAGGAAATATAACATGCATGTTGGTGGAAAACCTGCAAACCGGACCGCAGAGCTTTAGCCCTTACAAGGTCCTAAAGACGGGTTTCAAAACCGCCTGTTCAGAACCGATGGGTGACGTCACAGACGGTTCTCCGGTTCCTTCTATACAGAACTAGAGCTGGGGATCCATTAAAATGTCAAGAATCGATTCAATTCCAATTCTTAAGATTCAGAATCGATTATCAAGATTTGACTTGATTCCAATATTGATTTGGGTTAGTGTTATTAAAACTGTTTTTTCAGCTGTTGCATGAATGATATGACTGTAGTTCTGCAACATATTAATACTGGTATTTTATTGAGATTCAACAGCAAGTATTGCAGATAATGATGCTGTAAGGACCAATCAGCTCCCAGAATGCTGATAGAACTGAAACAGAAACATCGTGGGGCAGAATTACCAAACAGATCCAGGGAGGAAACAGAGACGGAGCAAATTGCTTTTAGTTTTTCCCACATTCCGTTTTTAGTTTTTCCATTTTCGGTCTATTTTGGTTTTTACCTTTTGAGAATTTGGTTTTTAGCATTTTATGCAAATGTAACCCCAAGACAGTATATAAAGCGATGAAATATAGACAATTTATGCAATTATAACTGAAAACTTTCATGTTTTCATACCTTTAAACATATTGAAAGGCAAAAACATGGCACCAGTTATTCTCATGTCCAACAAAACATTCCTATTTTAGGCATAAACAAAAAAATACCTAAGGTTGTAATGTACTGATGAAAAAAATCGATCTTTAGACATTCGAATCAATTTTTAGGAATTAATATGAGAATCAATTTAGAATCAGAAAATCTATTTTTTCAACACAGGCCTACTCAGAACCTCAGTCAGGTTGGTTCAGGGACCGGGATCAGGTTTATCAGGTTTGCACCAGTTTCTGTTGCAGGAACTGGCCTGTGGGCTCAAATTAAAGCCATAAATATTTTGTATCTGTGAAAAGATGTTCACATGTGTAATAAGGTTTTGAAGCTGTATAAAACAATTTATGCTTGTGAAAATAAACTTTGTACTTGTAGAAATATTTTGTGCATGTGTAGAACATTTTTGTAGCTGTGAAATTAATTCGTCTGTGTGCAACATTGGATATACAAAGCTACAAACTTTTTTTACAACTATGAATTATGGCACTGTTTTGACGTGCCAATAATAAGAGCCAATCAGCATCTTTGGCACGGGTTTCAAAGCCAGAGCAGTGGATAAAACAGAGTGGCGACAACTTTTGATCTCGCCGCCAGAGCGCTCACGTGGTTCATGGAAACCCCGTAAGTTCCAAAACAAAAGCTGCTGTCATGTTAGTCTATGGGACAGACAAGTACAAATATTTTTTGCACATGCACAAAATATTTCTACAAGTACAAATATTTTTTGCACATGCACAAAATATTTCTACAAGTATAAAGTTTATTTTCACAAGCACAAATTGTTTTATACAGCTGCAAAACCTAATTACACATGTGAACCTCTTTTCACAGATACAAAATATTTATGGCTTTAATTTGAGCCCATACTGGCCTGGACCTCGTCTGAAACGGCTCTGAGAGGGTTCTGTTGTCTCGGCCTCTCAGTTCTGCAACCGCGGGTGGAGACTCGGCCTCAGAGGGAAACATCCCTGCCCCGGAGCATCTTTGATCACACCCTTGACATCCGACACGGAGCCTTTGTGGTCGGTCTGAAAGGGTCTGAAGGAGGTCGCTTGAGGAGCCACAAAGCTACCGAGACCCCGGAGACCCCCAGGGACCCCCAGAGACCCCAGGGACCCCCGGAGAGGGGGGGGTTTGAATCAGAGCTCTGAGGAACCTGCCGGTTTCCTCCTCATGTCGACTCACAACCTCCCAAACTGCCATCTGTGATGTCACTTCTAGAGAAAAAGTGCAGACATCATCGTGGGTTGGTGGTGATGAGTCACAAGGGTGTGATTGATGTTTACCGGTGTTTCTGGCGTGGACCAGATAACTCTCCTATCTCTACACCCCCCCCGTAAACACGACCTCTCGCCACCTTCGCTGCATTTCCTTCAACTGAACTTCTGACCTGCCAGGTTTAGGGACGGCGCCTCAAAACCGAGCATCAGGTTGGATCAGAACCGTGAAAGTTCGAGTCAATTTGCTGCGGTGGTTATTATTATTTATGCTAGAATAGAAGAGAGACCCCCAGGACCCTGAACAGGACTAAGCAGGTCCAGATGACAGACGGACCTCAAGTAAAACTCAAAAAAAGCTCATTTATTCATCAACTCATCACGTCTTCCTCTTCTTCTTCATCATTCCAGCTCTCTTAAGAGTTTCAAAGCTCTAAAGATCGGTTTATCCTACAAACCCAACTCGGATCTGGTCACCAGAACTTTTCCACATCCAGGTTTTGATCGTTTACAGTCTTTAAGAATCCCCAGTTTCAGTTTTAGGATGTTTCTTCTAGGATCTCAGGGTTTCCAGTAGGCCTGTGTTGAAAATCGATTTTCCGATTCTAAATCGATTCTCATATTAATTCCTAAAAATCGATTCGTACAGTATGTCTAAAGATACATTTTTTTTCCATCATTACAACTTTGTTTATGCCCAAAAAAGGAATGTTTTGTTGGACACGAGAATAACTGGTGCCATGTTTTTGCCTTTAAATATGTTTAAAGGTATGAAAACATGAAAGTTTTCAGTTTTAATTGTATAAATTGTCTATATTTCATTACTTTATATACTGTCTTGGGGTTACATTTGCAAAAAATGCTAAAAACCAAATTCTCAAAAATTAAAAACCGAAATAGACCAAAAATGGAAAAAATTTAAACGGAATGTGGTAAAAACTAAAAGCGATTTCATCCGTCTCTCTACATCTTCTGGGAGCTGATTGGTCCTTACAGCATCATTAGCTGCCAATACTTGCTGTTGAAT
The DNA here is from genome assembly GCF_033807715.1 of Cololabis saira. Lineage (NCBI taxonomy): Eukaryota > Metazoa > Chordata > Actinopteri > Beloniformes > Belonidae > Cololabis > Cololabis saira. The sequence goes on along the minus strand of NC_084587.1, from coordinate 3,698,085 downwards.
CTCAATATAATTCTAGTATTAATATGTTGCAGAACTACAGTCATATCATTCATGCAACAGCTGAAAAAACTGTTTTAATACCACTAACCCAAATCAATATCGGATCGAATCAAACCCTGATAATCGATTCTGAATCTTAAGAATCGTAATTGAATTGATTCTTGACATTTGCATGGATCCCCAGCCCTGGTTTCCAGGTACGCCGGTCCGGGTCTGACCTTCTGAGTTTCTCCAGAAACTTCCAGCCGCCGTCGTTGGCGTGACTAAGACGTCCGTCATGAGTCGCCTCTGGTTTGTGGAGGAACGAGGCGGACCGGCTGCTCGGGCGGACCGGCTGCTCGGGCGGACCGGCTGCTCGGGCGGACCGGCTGCTCGGGCGGACCGGCTGCTCGGGCGGACCGGCTGCTCGGGGAGGAACGAGCCGCGGAGCAGCAAGAGTCGTGCCTCGGCACGTCTTCCCTGCTGCTGCTCAGAACCACCAGAGTTCACCTCTGACCCGAGCGTCTGCTTATAGAGCAGATATTATTCCTGCAGACGCTTTTAGCAGCCTGTAAAACAGGCCATAAAACAACAGCATCCCGGCCGGCGGTAATGGATTAATAATAGCACGTCTGGCCCGGGTTCAGCTGCTGGAAGGAGCCGGTCGTCCCGAGCACGTCAGATACCGCGCCGCTCGCCCGGCTTTCCATCACGGCCGTTTCCATGGTTACCCCAAACAGCCGGGGTCGGTTTAAATGCCTCGCTCCGCTGGTAATGAGGGGTTCGTTAGAACGGAGATTATAGAGGAGGAGCGCTGGACGGGCAGACGAGTCCAGCGGCAGAAACAGTGACGAAGCAGATTCAGCCAGGAAACATGACGCTGCAGATCCACAGGTTTGAGGGGGAACCGGCGTCCACAACCGTTCTGGTGACGGGACCTTGATTCAGATACAGAGTCTATTTTATTTCGTACCATTTTATTTTATACTTATAGAGGGAATGCTTATGATGTCACAGATGCAACTTCACAGCGGGCTTCACCCACTGAGTGTCAGAAAGACTGAGTGTCAGAAAGACTGAGTTTCAGCGTAAACTTTCAGTTTGAGCAACTGGAAAACATCTAAAATGGGAAAGAGCTGTTGTGCGATCGACTGTACTCATAGATTTAGCAAGAAATCTGAGTTATCGTTTTACAGACTGCCGAAAAATAAGCTTAAGAGAGACAAATGGATCGCTGCAATTCACAGAAACAACTGGATTCCAGGCACCGAAACGTGGATTTGTGGTTCCCATTTTGTATCAGGTAATGTTGGATTTTTGGGTAGCTAACGTTAAACGGTCAAATCATAAAGTTCGGTGTCTTCATCACTTTAATTTCTACAACAAATCCTGCCTTGAAGTCGGACCAAGCGTCAAGACTTTTGTATCTTCAAGCTTTGCTTCGTGTATTTCCCCGGAGTAGAAATTAAGTACATATAAATATCAGGAAACTGGATTCATGGCCAAATATTAATGTCCATGGACCACTGGTTCTTGGTAACTGTACCAAATATTAATGTCCATGGACCACTGGTTCTTGGTAACTGTACCAAATATTAATGTCCATGGACCACTGGTTCTTGGTAACTGTACCAAATATTAATGTCCATGGACCACTGGTTCTTGGTAACTGTACCAAATATTAATGTCCATGGACCACTGGTTCTTGGTAACTGTACCAAATATTAATGTCCATGGACCACTGGTTCTTGGTAACTGTACCAAATATGAATGTCCATGGACCACTGGTTCTTGGGGAAACTGTACCAAATATTAATGTCCATGGACCACTGGTTCTTGGTAACTGTACCAAATATTAATGTCCATGGACCACTGGTTCTTGGGGTAACTGTACCAAATATTAATGTCCATGGACCACTGGTTCTTGGTAACTGTACCAAATATTAATGTCCATGGACCACTGGTTCTTGGTAACTGTACCAAATATTAATGTCCATGGACCACTGGTTCTTGGGGTAACTGTACCAAATATTAATGTCCATGGACCACTGGTTCTTGGTAACTGTACCAAATATTAATGTCCATGGACCACTGGTTCTTGGTAACTGTACCAAATATTAATGTCCATGGACCACTGGTTCTTGGGGTAACTGTACCAAATATTAATGTCCATGGACCACTGGTTCTTGGTAACTGTACCAAATATTAATGTCCATGGATCACTGGTTCTTGGTAACTGTACCAAATATTAATGTCCATGGACCACTGGTTCTTGCTAACTGTACCAAATATTAATGTCCATGGACCACTGGTTCTTGGGGTAACTGTACCAAATATGAATGTTCATGGACCACTGGTTCTTGGGGTAACTGTACCAAATATTAATGTCCATGGACCACTGGTTCTTGGTAACTGTACCAAATATTAATGTCCATGGACCACTGGTTCTTGGGGTAACTGTACCAAATATTAATGTCCATGGACCACTGGTTCTTGGTAACTGTACCAAATATTAATGTCCATGGACCACTGGTTCTTGGTAACTGTACCAAATATTAATGTCCATGGACCACTGGTTCTTGGGGTAACTGTACCAAATATTAATGTCCATGGACCACTGGTTCTTGGTAACTGTACCAAATATTAATGTCCATGGACCACTGGTTCTTGGTAACTGTACCAAATATTAATGTCCATGGACCACTGGTTCTTGGGGTAACTGTACCAAATATTAATGTCCATGGATCACTGGTTCTTGGTAACTGTACCAAATATTAATGTCCATGGACCACTGGTTCTTGCTAACTGTACCAAATATTAATGTCCATGGACCACTGGTTCTTGGTAACTGTACCAAATATTAATGTCCATGGACCACTGGTTCTTGGGGTAACTGTACCAAATATGAATGTTCATGGACCACTGGTTCTTGGGGTAACTGTACCAAATATTAATGTCCATGGACCACTGGTTCTTGGTAACTGTACCAAATATTAATGTCCATGGACCACTGGTTCTTGGGGTAACTGTACCAAATATGAATGTCCATGGACCACTGGTTCTTGGTAACTGTACGGGTCACTGTCAAGTCCAACTGACGCTAATTTAAGCCGATAATTGGCTGTTATTCCGTCTTCTCCACTAGTTGCAGCTGTTTTTGCTGTTTTTTTTCCAGTGGGAAAGTGACGTAAATGCTTTATTGTACTTTTTTACTAAAACATTTTTGAAGGAAAACACCACTCCGTGCTGCTTTAATTTCGTTGTATGCCTAGTATATTGACAATAAAAAGTCTGAAGTCTGAATTGAAGTCTGAAGGTCACAGTGTCTTCCATCTCTGTCGCCGGAAACACCAACAATCCTGAACCAACGTTTGCCCAGCAGAGGCCTTTGGTAAAATAGTGAACTTTTGTCTTTTTTGCTGCTCATCTCAGACACATCGGAGGAATTTTTTTTGAACAATCTGAAAACAAAGGTCTGTATTTGTAAATGAAAACAGGGGGGGGGGGGGCAGGTACTGAACCTGAACGAGTGACCTGCTGACTTCCAGCGGCATGAAAACGTGAATAAAAAGTTCTGGTAACGTCTCCGGGTGCGTAGACTGAGTGAGAAGAACTGGACAACACCCTGTTATGTCACCAACTGTTTACTGAGGGTCGTGTTGTTAGTCCGCGCAGGGCCATCTTGACAGGAACTGATGACGCCGGAGCCAGTTGGAACACGCCCATCTTATTTCAGTTAGCTATTTTAGCTTGGCTGCCTAAGCTTACACTAGCCTACGATGCTAAATAATATTACTTTTTGTTCAGTCTTGCTCAGCCGGGACCTCCATTAGGACCTCAGCTGTGACCAGCCGGGCCCAGATAGCAGCCTTCATCCATGGACAAAGTTAGCCGCTTAGCTTAGCTTAGCTAAACTTAGCTTAGCTTGTCTTTCCAGCAGCCTCCCAGCTGAACGTCTGTTTGCAGAATTAACGGAACCGCCTGTATCATCTTTGAAAAGATAAGACCTTGTTAAGTCGAGACGGTGCTAACCGCTACGTAGCCAAGTGATGACAGCCACCCTTCAACCGTAGCCAGCTGTCAATCAAAAGAACACGCCCCTAACAGAGCATGAAAGACTTTATATCATTTTACGCGCTGAGAAGCATAAAGACGCCGTCCAGTACAGCTGTCGTTTATCTTCCACGCCGTTATCATAAACCTCATAAAGATGACGTCATAAATGTGTTTAATCTCCTTTAATTACACTTCAGGAATTACAGGACATTCTGTAAACGTGAAAACAGTCGTTTACAGAGAAAGGGAGTCTGCCTGAGTTTAATTTTCCTACGTACACATGGCAGCGGCAGAGCTACGTCTAACTTCCTCTTCTGGGGAGAGGATAACTAATACCGTCAGCAAAAATTAGGCTTTAAGTCAAGTGAACCCCTTCCACACCTCTGTTGATGAAAGAGTAACATGATTAGGACCGGCATCGCAGCGGTTCTGGTGACTCGCTCTGACGTCGCGGCTAAAACTCGTCTCAGCAGCTACAGACTGTCTAAAAAGAACCGGACAACCCCCCTCTCCCTGATATCACCGGAGGGTTTTCTGAAGATGCCGCTGAAGCTTCTTTTTTTGTCCTTCAACAGCACCATGACAATAGGAATTAACTCCGCCCAAACCGGGTTAATCTAAGGCTGCGTCCGAAATCACATCCTTCCACCCTAATGAGTAGCAAAATGAGTATGGAAGATTTTTAAGTGCGTCCGAAACATTAGAACGTACTCAATAGTATGTACTATCCATACTCATTCCGGAGAAATTTATTAGTGTGGATTGATGGACAATAGCTAAGCAGAAACTTCCCACAATGCAATGCAGCGGTGTTTGGTTGCTAAGTGATACGTATAATATTAAGTATAATAATATTATTATATAAAATTAATATTATAATATTCGTATATAATAATATTATATAATGTCATCTTGTTTGGGCCAGGCTAAACGGGAAATAGCAGAGTGGTGCTCCTACTGCTGCTGTGACATGTCACTTCCTCCCAACGGCAGGAAGTGCCGTGTGCGCTCTTAGTAGTACGTCCAAATTAATGCACACTACTGATATTTACCTAAAAGTGTGCCGAATTTAAGTATACTTTTTAGTATATACTGTTTAGTTTCGGACACACCGTAAAATAAGAAAAGTGGGAGGAGCCTGCAAGTTGGCCCTTTTAGCTGCTTAGCCCCGGCTAGCAGACACAAACATCAAACCAGTCGTAGCAGAGTGAAATAGGAACGAGCCGTTGGGTCTTTGTTCACGTCTCAGGGGTCAAACCAAGACAGTTCTGAGCTGGAGTGATGACATCACTGATTTATGACGTTAATTTTACCCGCTACATAAAAATCCTGATATCCAGCAGCCGCCCCGGGGGAGAAATCTATCAACGCAGACAACAAACTATTCTGTCCAGGGTTGTGTTTATTTTCCAGCAGATCTTAGATCGAAGCTCAAAAGCATCAATTCTAGACACGAGACAACAATCCGAGGAGGACAGGTGGCTTCTGGGTAATGAATTTAGCAGGTGAATGACCCTTGTGGTGCAGACCTGAGTCCGGGTCGAGTATCAGAGGCCGGTTGGTTTCTGGATAACAGGCTTTCTTGCGGCGCTGCTGAAACTAGCTATGTATGAGCTATGTATTTATTTATTTATGTATTTATACTTTATTAATCCCCTCGGGGAAGTTCTGGAATGCTTTTAGCTGATCACTAGTTCCTCTCGGAGCAGCAGGCGGCCATGTTTCCTTGTTTCCAGCCCCCGGGGGAGCAGTTTGAGGGGGGGGTTGGTCAGGAGCCGACGGTGGTTCATCCCTGCTGACAACCCAAGACTAATACTACTATTATTAATACTATTACTATTATTATCATTACTACCAGAGGTGGGTAGTAACGAGTTACATTTACTCCGTTACATTTACTTGAATACATTTTGGGAAATGTTGTACTTTTAGGAGTAGTTTTGAATCACTATACTTTATACTTTTACTTGAGTAGATTTGTGAAGAAGAAACTGTTCCTCTTACTCCGCTACATTAGGCTACGTTGAGCTGTTACTTTTCTTTTATCCCTTTTATCCACGTACGCGTCAATCTCATGACATCACTGGGTGATTCTTTGGGAAAAATGTTAGTTTTTGCATGTTTTGTCACATTTACACAGACTCAAACACACACAGAGTTTCTATGAGTTCATGTTTGTTCTAGTTCTGCTGGTTAAAAAAGAAAAGTACAAAGGCTTGAAATTTATGTGCTACTTGTGCTTAATTTATTTTTTTTATTCTGTTATTATTTTATTATGTATTAAAGTACTTGAATTCACTTTAAGATTATTTTAATTTAAGCAATTTTTTATTTTTTATTAATTTTCATTAATTTTATTATTTTATTGATTTAATTTGCCTGAAGATGATTATTTTGTACTTTTGTCTGTTTGAATGGTTGTGTTAAAAAAATAAATCAGACGTTACTCAACAGTTACTCAGTACTTGAGTACTTTTACTCAAGTATTTATTTGGATGACTACTTTTTACTTCTACTTGAGTCCAATTATTCTGAAGTAACAGTACTTTTACTTGAGTACAATCTTTGGCTACTCTACCCACCTCTGATTACCACTACTATTACTATTACTACTACTATTATTACTACTACAACTATTACTACTATTACGGTCATTGCTACTACTGTCATTACTACTACCACTCATACTGCTACTACCACCATTACTACTAGTATTACTATTATTACTACCGTCACTACTACTATTACTACTACTATTGCTAGTATTACTACTGTCACTACAGTACTACACTACTACTACAACTACTAGTACTATTACTGTCATTCACCAGAAGTTTTTATCCAGAACAACTTACATCTTACATCAACACAACAGGAAATAACGACTTGCTTTACGAGGATTTAAATGATCCTAAAGACCCGGCAGGTTTTCACCTGACCTCCCCGTCCACGACGGTGTTGACGGGGAGGTCAGACCGGGAGGTCAGACCGGGAGGTCAGACGGGTCACCATGACCTCATTTGGACCGTTGGTCTGGATGATGGAGTGAGGTCAGTGAGGTAATGAGTAACCGTTACCGTCGGTTACCGTTCAGAATAACATCCTCCTCACATTCCAGAGATGCCAGCGAGGTTCGACATGTAAACCGCAGAAAACTCTTCGGCATGTAGCAGCGTAAGCGTGGGAATAAACGCCAGCGAGGATCCTGAACGTCGCCACGACAACAGAGTCACAGAGGATCAGTGGGAAGGGGAGCGCCAACATTTAAATCCTCCTAAAGTGAGACCTGCACCGTTTAAACGATATTAAAAAGATAATCTGGGAAACGCTAAGTACCCCCTTCGTGCTGCCGCTGGATTTAGGAGCGCTGGTCGCGCTAACGAACCACGCAGGCAGATTACAGATTACACAGACCTCCGTAACACCACACAGCATTTCTGTTTGCTAGTCTGCATGTTAACCCAACGCCAAAAGGGAACGACGTCAGCAAATGTTGCTCTAAAACTGGGAAAAACAGGGAAATACAGAAACCCAAGAGTTGCAGATATCAAAGTCCATGACGACACAACCAGAAGAACGGAACAGGTGTGAGGGCCAGGTGTGAGGACCAGGTGTGAGGACCAGGTGTGAGGACCAGGTGTGAGGGCTAGGGCTGCAACGTTTCGTCGACGTTGTCGACAAAAATCGATAATCAAAATTGTCGACAATTGTTGCCAGACGTGTTTTTCCAACGGAGTGAGGCGTCTCACTTCAATACAATCTCTGCAGAGAGTCGCGCGTGCACGATAGCGTCTCAGCAGCTGCGAGTAATAAAACTTCAAAAGTTTGGGAGCATTTTAGCCTCAATATGGTGAATAAAAAGATACTTGCAAGGTTTGCAAAGCCGACGTTGCTTTTCACGGGAGCACGTCGGTAATGCATTTGAAGAGAAAGCACGTCGGAGTGCTGAACGAAACGGACTCGCCTTGGTAAGATATCAAGCGTATTTTGGCTTTAAAAGAAAGCTTTAACGTTATGCCTGACAAAGTATTAAATTAAGTCAGATATTTGGAGAAACTGCGTTTAGTGTCTGTGGCGCATCTTGGAAGAGAGATGAGTATTGTCATGTCATGATACATAATGCGTGGCCACGCATTATTTTATTTTTTTCAAATGTCACCAGAGGGGCTCCGTACTCTAGTACCCATCTTTCTTGTGTTTATTATCATTTGCCACATAATTAATGCAACCTCATACTAAATTTTTAAAAAAATTACTAATTATCCGATTAGTCGACTAATCGTTTCAATAGTCGGTGACTAGTCGACTATTAAAATAGTCGTTAGTTGCAGCCCTAGTGAGGACCAGGTGTGAGGACCAGGTGTGAGGACCAGGTGTGAGGGCCAGGTGCGACCCAGAGTCCAGCTGAAAACCAAGAACCTGGGACTCCGGGGTGACAAACAGAACATTCATGATTTAAAATGTAGAACAATAGACGCATTTTAGAACAAAAGCTGAATAAAACAGCGGGATTGGGGGGCAGGGATAAACCGGTTCAGTCCCGTCGTCCCGATACGTATCAAAACAAACATTAGAAAGCTGCATTTTGTTGGGAAAAGTCTCGTCTCTCCTCCTCCGACTACGAAGACGGCTCCGGCGCAGAACCGCCGTTAAAAATACATTTGTGCAAACGGGAGAATCGCTAACTGGGTCACGGCGAGTTCGGGGAAGGTTGGTGTGAAGGAAAGGAGGAGGCTTGTTTTTGTTTGGTGTCAAAGAAACGAGGACAAACAACGAGACACCTGATCTGCCAAGGTGAAGCGAACCCGGTCCGGTTGCTCCGGTTGCTCCGCCGGGACCGTCAGGGCCCACCGGGGCCGGGACTGCCGGGGCCCACCGGGGACCGCCAGGGCCCACCGGGGACCGCCAGGGCCCACCGGGGACCGCCAGGGCCGGGGCCTCACCTTTCTCAGGTGTCTCTCTCGTTAAACGGACTGAAATGTGACCCAGAACACTGGAAGCAGAGTTTTATTCACGCCAGCGCCGGCTGAGCGGTGATAAAGCAGAACCGACACCAGCAGAACCAGAGTACCAGGTCCAGATGTCTCTGGGGGGACACAGGGACCCGACACAGGGACCCGACACAGGGACCCCTGGACCAGAGTCTGAGCAGCAGAACCGCCTGACGGGTCATAAACCAGGACAGAACAAATAAATGGGCCGCTGTGGAGTTAAATCTGGTTAACGAGACCGAAGACGCAGATTAATTAACTCCGATGTGCCGTTTCCGATCACCGATCAATGAAGGGTAAACGATTATTTTTAAAACGATTAATCGGACAATTTTTTTTTTTATCGATTAGTCGACTAATCTAACAAGTAATTGGACGATTATTCTAACGAATATTTTTCTGTTGTTCGATTAATAAAAACCATAATGTATCAATCTAATATAAAAATCTTATAATCAATATACATTTAATAATATAGTTTATTAAACAAAAGTTTTGGACAGCAAAATAAAAATATAGAATAAAATTATACAAAATAAAAATGCTAACCTGTTTATTCTAACAATGTGTTAAATGTGTTAAAAATAACATATTTGGATAAAACCGGCACTGTTTCACACTAAATTATATATTTTTATTACATAAAAAAGTATAATCACAAAATGAACCTTTCTATGGCGGATGGAAGTAAAAGAAAAACTGTTGTTTTCGGTAGGAATCGTTTTCCGGTAGCACTCTAGCTTCTGCTAACCGATTAAAAAAAAACATTTTTTATGCCGGTAAACGGAGTTATGACCAGAAAACATCAAATGAACAGAACATTCACAGCCGTCCACTTCAGGTGTCTTCTAAGAAACGACCGATGCGTTTCCTCGACGCACCGCTAGCACAAACCGCCCGATCTTTGCTAAACCCTCTGGACCGACCCAAGTCCAGCCCTGGAGATCTCAACGGTACACTAATAAACACTTACTGTATATTTAAAATATGAACAATGTATTTATTTAGTTAAAGCGCTAAGGCAGCTGCCCATTGGCTGAGCTGCTGTCAATCACAAGGCCACGCCCCCAAGACGGGTAAGGTTTAGGTTAACTCGCTAGGTTTTGTTATTATTTAATTATATTAAAAACTGAACCATTAAAGGACAATTTAAAAAAAAGTAAAAGTTATGTTTTTTTCTCTTTTTTCTTAGTTCATCTTTATACAACAAAGGAATAAAACCCGTTCAGGTCCCCAGTGTCGCCCGCCCCGGACCGATCCAGGTCCGGCCCTGGAGGTCTCAAAATTAAACAAATAAACACTTATATTTAAAATATGAACGATTTATTAATTCAGCAAAGGAGTTAAAGCGCTAAATTAGCTGGCCATTGGCTGTCAATCACAAGGCCACGCCCCCAAAACGGGTCAAGTTTAGGTTAACTTGTTTTATTTCCTTATTATTTAGTTATTTATATTATAAATGAACCACTTAAAGGATAATCAAAGAGAAAAGTTAAAGTTTAGTCTTGTAAATATAAACATTATACAGCTGGACAAATTGAACAATAGTGCGGTGACAACTGCGTAAATCCATTAGCTATGCATGTTGTAATAAAATATTGATATTTACCGTCAGTTTATCGAACAGAGAGCGCAACAATATATTGCAATATCGATTTTTTCCCCACCACTAATATATATAGACAAGTTAGAAAGTTAAAAAAAATATATATATTTCTGAGCCTGTATACTCAGTACTGGAGTTGAGGGGGATGAGGGGGAATGGCATCCCCTCCTGAAATAAAAACGGTCCAAATCATCCCCCCTGTAAAACTGGCATCCCTCCTTTCCATCCCTTATGTCATTTCATCAATGAATGTGGTTTTACTGCTATTTCAACATTTAGAGTCATCACCAGAAAAATAACACCAGAAAAATAACTGATTTGATAACTTGTTTTTTCCAGTGATGAGTCTTGTTTAAGGTGTAATGAGATGTTTTACTAAAATGAGACATTTTAACTAGAAATAAGACAAATATTCTTGTTAAGATTTTGAGTGGCTTTTAGTTTTGGTGTCCACCCCAAGAATTGAAGTGGCCCCCCCGGCCCCCACTCACCCGCCCCGGGCGCCTGTACCCGGGCAGCCCGGTCCCGGACCGCCCCGGCCCAGCTCTCGGCCTCCTGCAGGTCCGCGACCCCGAAGCAGAGCTCGACCCTGGTGCGCGGCCCCGCGGCGGTGCTCGTGCCCGCGGCGGCGGCGCGGCTGCTCCAGCAGCGGCGGCGCGGCGGGTAGAAGACGGCGGAGAAGTGCGCCTCTGCGGCGGGGTCCCTGCGGGGGTCCCTGCGGGGGTCGCGGTCCCCCCTCCGGGGGCCCCGCCGCCGCGGCTGGGGGTCCCCCCGGGGGGGCCCCGACCCCCGGAACGCCCGGCAGCCCACGCAGTCCCGCAGGCTCAGCACCGCCCGGCTCTTCCCGTCCACGCTCAGGTGCGTCGCGCTCAGGTGAACCGAGCACCGCACTCCCCCGCTGCTGGTGAACTCCCCGCACAGTTCTGGCTCTGGTTCCTCCGTCTGGCTCCGGTCCATCCTGAGGGGGGTCCGGGGGGGTCCAGGGGGAACCAGGGGGGGGACGGCACTGTCAAGCATCCGTCCGGAGGATGCGCGCTCTGGGACGCGGACTGATGCTTCTGATGCTCCGTCTCGGACCTCCGTCAAGAGAATAAGAGACTCGGAGGCTGCACTTCCGGGAGCCTTCAAAATAAAAGCTATGGGGATGTACTTTACGCCGTTCCGTTTTCATGGCGTTTTCACGCGTTTTGGCCGTTCGTTTACACGAAAACGGAGCTCAAAGTCACCAAAAACGATCATTTCTGAAAACTCCGGCCAAAGTGGAGATTTTCAAAAACTCAGTTTTCACGTTTGCGTCTAAACAGTGGAAAACGGAGATTTAAGCTTCAGAACGTCACATTATGCAACAGAAACGTCACCAGCGTCATGTGTGCGACTGTTTACAATTAGTTTGGCCACCGTCAATATTTTCTTGTATTTTACCTGTTTAATATTCTAAAGTCACACTTAAAAGTAACTCCACTTCTCTGTCACTCCAAACCAAAGACTCTCGTTCCGTCTTGGAAGTAAAGCCTGAATTGTGGTCCCGCGTTAAATCGACGCAGAGCCTATGGCGTAGGGTATGCGGCGATGCGCGCCGTACGGTTTGCGTCGCCGCGTACCCTACGCCGTAGGCTCTGCGTTGGTGTAACGCGGAACCACAAATCAGCCTTAACTGGAAGTTACACGTGTCATTTGTTGATGTTTTTTCCAGGATTCTGATTGGCTGGCATGACGTTAACAGCATATTCATGCGGATTCGTGTAAACGAAGAGATTTTGAAAACGCTCTCGTGTAAACGAATTTTTCAAAACGTAGAGGGGGAAATATCCGTTTTTGTAAATACCCGGCTATGTGTAAACGGGGCCTTAGTAAGATGTGTCCTAACTAACTCATCCCCTAGATGTCATCGCTGCAAAGCATGCATAGGGTCAACTATGCACATCTCTTGGGAATGCAGAAAATTACAGCACTTTTGGGAGGCTGTGCATGACTTAACTGTCAAGGTTGTACAGACCCCTCTAGACTGTACACCAATACGTTACCTTTTTGGTACAGAACTGGACAAGACACTGGATCCCACACACACGAAGAGGATTGCTATGATATCCTACATAGCGAAGAAATGCATCCTACTCAACTGGAACCAGCACAAACCCCCTACATTTAACCTGTTTAAACAAACCTTGAATGACACTTTATGTTTGGAACAACGCACGTACACTCTAAAAAATAAGGGGGATGTTTTTCTGAGAATATGGCAACCGCTTATGGAGCTCTGACATTCATCCAGCATGGCTGGCCATGCTGGATGGATTCTGTGGATTCTGCGCATTCTGTGCACAAAAGAGACATATATGCACTGTGACCATGTTTTATTTGATTTGATTATTTATGTATTTGATTTACAAGTTGTCCTTTTACTTTAGGTAATAATTTCTTCTTTTATTCTTTTTGTTTTGATTTTGCTTTGTTGTTTTTGTCCTGTATGTCTTTAAAATGCTGAAAACAAATAAAAATATTATTGGAAAAAAAAAATAAAGTTCCTGGGGCGCGGACTGATGCCTCCTCCTGCTCGGACCACCGTGAAGAGACCAGACATGGAGGCTGCACTTCCGGGAGCCTTCAAAATAAAAGCTGTGGGACGCGGACTGATGCCTCCTCCTGCTCGGACCACCGTCAAGAGACCAGACGGGGAGGCTGCACATCCGGTACCCTTGTGCCAGGGGCGTTTTTAGGATCCAGAGACATCAGGGGCTAATGAGAAATGATCAGGGGCTGAAACCATCGGCATTATTATTATTTTTTTGCTCTTTTTTATGATGAAAAACGCATAAATAACACATAAATAATGCTTTAAACTGTACAAATACATGTATTTTATTGACTGGATCTTTAATTGATCACCTGAATGAACTGATGCATGCCCTTTGCCTAACCTTAATCTAATTTAGACTATCACAGACAGTGGAGATTTCAGGTGGTGGTGATCTCGCAGCTCGCGTATAACGGCAGCACATTCGAGGCGCACAGACAAGGATTTAGGGTTCATATGTGTTCGCATGGTATTTTAGTGATAAATTGCATGCTTTGACAATATTGTAGATTATTTCTTGTTGTCAGCAGGCCTACAATTAATCAATGACCGAAAATATGAGATTTAAAACCAGAAGAAAAACAATTCTGGTGACATTTTTTACTGGGTCACTAATGATTTTTACTGGGTCATGTGACCCAATAAAAAGGCTCTGGTCCCGCCTCTGGCTGAGACACAGCAGTAAACAGCTGAACAGGGGTGTAAAAATGTTTTTCGCAGGGGCCCATTAGGATAGCCCACGGGGCCCATTTGGGTTCGCCAAACATAATCAGACAAACATAATCAGACCTGCAAACTATAAAGTAAAGAGAGAGGTGACAAGATTGTGTGATGTCAATAGCAAATTTAATAGGCAAAAAGCTTTATAGAATTTAGATTATTTTAACCAGATGCGCTATTAAATACAGGTGAGAGAGAGGAAGAAGAGGGACATCTGTAGCCTACATTGGACACTGCATTGACAACAGGCACTAAAACTATTTTACTCTTCCTTTTCTCTCCTGTCTCCACTCACATTCTCTGTTGTTCTCTGTCCTCCTCAATGGTTGTTGTTATCTTCTCTCTGTGACTTGTCCATCTGTCCTCATCTCTTTTCTCCTGTCTCTCCTTCCTCCATTTCTCTCTTCTTTTTCTCTTCTGTCTCCACTCACATTCTCTGTTGTTCTCTGTCCTCCTACTGGTGGTACCTCCCTCTCTCTCCGCTCTCCAGAGGCATTGATAGGAGCTATGGGCTGGAGCTCTCCTCCCTGGCTTCTCTTTGCCTCATCTGTAAGGTAGCAAGGTAAAGCAAGATATTGTATGTTAGTTTTTAGTAATGCACAAAAACATCCAAAGTGTGGAAAAAATAGCCTACCTATTTTCTTTTTTTCCCAACGGGAGGCTATATAGTGTTTTCACAGCATGTCATCAATAACAAATTTGGCAATGTTGGAGGTACTGAATGTTGATAGATAGCTAGATAAATAAATCGGCCCTTTTCACATCTAGCTATGTTATTCCAAATAGTATTTATAGTAGCTGGCTTAATTTAGCTAGCTACATAGCTAACGTTAGAAATAGTTATGGTGCGTTGACTGCGTTCCTTCATGGCTAGGAGCTTGTATTTCTTGCCCTCCTAGGAGTTTTAGCGGAAAGGGCCATCACAAAATGGCGGCTCAGAGTGTGACATGTAACTGCGGTTACATGCAGACCATAATCCGATTATTGTAGGTTTATGGTGCTCTTGTTGGTTCATGGTTTCTGCTGTCTTTGCCATGTATGTGTATGCCATGTGCTTTGTTTATAAACATTGGCATAGACCGATTATTGAATAGACCCATTACTGATCCTAGCTTACTCCCACTATATGCAATTGGCATAAATGTTGATATCGAATAAGCCAACTAGTTCGCCATGAACCTACAATAATCGGATTATGGTCTGCATGTAACCACACAGTCACTATTCCTGTCTTATTTTTGTCTCATTAAATCAGTTGTACACACAGTATCCCCCAACTGTTATCTGAGGACATGTTCGCTGCCTCTTTGTATGCACAAAATACCACGTAGTGAGTTGTAATCTACTGGCTAGCTAACAAAGCTAGCGAGTGCTATGGCTTAGTTTAGCTAGTGCTATATTGTATCATAATAGAAGGCTTATTTTCGAATGCCCATTGTTAGCAACTTTCTGTGTAGCATTGGGCGAATTTCTTTTCCTCAGAATCTCATTGCTAAATGGTTGGCAGCTAGACTAGCTAGCTAGCTAGAATAATGCTACATGGTACGCTAGCGGGTAGTCCTTATAGGCTCATTATCCGGCTGAGCTGCTGTGTCGCTCTCAGACTCCACCACCACATTGTCCTTCTCAGCCTCAACAATGGGGGTTTTTTTTCTGTTAAAAAAGCTTCTAATATCCATCTTTATTACGTTTATTTAGCTAAAGTTACTTCAGAATGCATTCCTCCCTTCTGTCTCTCTCTCTCTACCTTTCCCTGTCCAACAGTGCCGTGCCTTTGTCCATGATGTTATACAGGTGCAATCACTCTAGTTGATTAGGGAGTAGTAACCCAGGTGTGTTTGTTATTGATTGGGGGTAACAGGTTCATTGTGTGGGTGTGTCTTTGTCTGGGGTGCTGTGATTGGGTAACTTAGTGTGGGGTGATGACCGTCAATCAAGAGTCTTTTTCCTCAGGTCTGTGGCTAAGTGCAAATCGCCACAATATATTCCGCAAAGTTTATGAAATAAATAACATGTTTATATCTGAAAAATTCAGCTGTAGCTCGTTGGCACGTAGGAGTGACTCGAATCACCCAATGTCAAAAACACTGTTGATATTAAGTTACAACTCCCCCAGTGAAGACAGATGCATTCATATTTTAGTCCATCAGGCTTTTATAGCTAGAGTATAGTATAGTCCTTTTTCCTCCATAGAGAAAATTTGGGCGGCCGCCTAAGCCGATCTTCCCACCGCCTATGATGAATCCCGAGCCCATAGCTAAAAACGCCACTGCCTTGTGCCATGTTGCTCTGAATAGTACGTCCGAATTAATGCACACTACTGATATTTACACAAAAGTGTGCCGAATTTAAGTATACTTTTTTGTATATACTGTTTAGAATGGCATTTCGGACGAACCGTTAGTATGGATTGATGGACACTAGTTAGGCAGAAACTTCCCACAATGCAATGCAGCGGTGTTTGGTTGCTAAGTGCTGTGCAGATACGTATATGTCATAAGTATAATATTAAGTAATATTATATGATATTAATATTATAATATTTGTATATAATAATATTATATAATATCATCTTGTTTGGGCCAGGATAAACGGGAAAGAGCGGAGCAGTGCTGCTACTGCTGCTGTGACAGGAAATGTTACCGTGGTAACAACTCCGTGCTGTGTGGCTCTGAGTAGTACGTCCGAATTAATGCATACTACTTATATTTACTCAAAAGTGTGCCGAACTAAAGTATACTTTTTGAGTATAAACTGTTTAGTCTGGCATTTCGGACGAACCGCAGGTCTCAGACTCATAGATAATAGATAGATAGATGGACTCAGATAACTAAGATGCTGTTGCACACCAAGGTGACAGAATCTTGTATCAGCAGTTCTTCCTCTTGTTAATGTACAGTTTTGTAAACTATTTGTATTTTGCATCTTGTTTTTACCAGAGTTTATTTCCTCGTTCTCCCGGTGATGTGGCTGTTATGTCTCTAGAACTCTCTCCTGTCTGAACCTGTTGTTGAGCGGCGACCTTGACAGCCCCGAGTTCATGTATTTATCTATCAGTAATTCACGAGTTCATGTATTTATCTACCAGTAATTCACTAGTAAAAACCTCGTTGGAGCTGAAACTGTTCACCAGCTTCACAAACTCATGTTGTTGCTGACAGATGTTCTCGGCCGGCAGAAGCTGATAGTCCTCCCTGAATGTCTCAGTGTCTCCTGATGACATGTTTCTCTGTGGCTGAACTGATGTTAGTGGGTGATGGAGGAGAGATGATCTGCTGCCCCCTGGTGGCTCCGAGGACGAGGTGCATGAGGGATGGAAAACATGTGGACACGTGCTGTGGATGATGGATGGATGGATGGATGATGGATGGATGGATGGATGATGGATGGATGGATGGATGGATGGATGATGGATGGATGGATGGATGATGGATGGATGGATGGATGGATGGATGGATGATGGATGGATGGATGGATGGATGATGGATGATGGATGGATGGATGGATGGATGGATGGATGATTGGATGGATGGATGGATGATGGATGGATGGATGGATGGATGATGGATGGATGGATGATGGATGGATGGATGATGGATGGATGGATGGATTGATGGATGGATGGATGGATGGATGATGGATGGATGATGGATGGATGGATGGATGATGGATGGATGGATGGATGATTGGATGGATGGATGGATGATGGATGGATGGATGGATGGATGATGGATGGATGGATGGATGGATGATTGGATGGATGGATGGATGGATGGATGATGGATGGATGGATGGATGATGGATGGATGGATGGATGGATGATGGATGGATGGATGGATGATTGGATGGATGGATGGATGATGGATTGGATGGATGGATGGATGGATGGATGATTGGATGGATGGATGGATGATGGATGGATGGATGGATGGATGATGGATGGATGGATGATGGATGGATGGATGGATGGATGGATGGATGGATGATGGATGGATGGATGGATGGATGATGGATGGATGGATGGATGGATGATGGATGGATGGATGGATTGATGGATGATGGATGGATGGATGGATGGATGATGGATGGATGGATGGATGGATGGATGATGGATGGATGGATGATGGATGGATGGATGGATGATGGATGGATGGATGGATGGATGGATGGATGGATGGATGGATGGATGGATGGATGGATGGATGATGGATGGATGGATGGATGGATGATGGATGGATGGATGGATGATGGATGGATGATGGATGGATGGATGGATGATGGATGGATGGATGGATGATGGATGGATGGATGGATGGATGATGGATGGATGGATGGATGATGGATGGATGGATGGATGGATGAATGATGGATGGATGGATGGATGGATGATGGATGGATGGATGGATGGATGATGGATGGATGGATGGATGGATGATGGATGGATGATGGATGGATGGATGATGGATGGATGGATGGATGGATGGATGGATGATGGATGGATGGATGGATGATGGATGGATGATGGATGGATGGATGGATGGATGAATGATGGATGGATGGATGGATTGATGGATGATGGATGGATGGATGGATGGATGATGGATGGATGGATGGATGGATGGATGATGGATGGATGGATGATGGATGGATGGATGGATGGATGATGGATGGATGGATGATGGATGGATGATGGATGGATGGATGGATGATGGATGGATGGATGGATGGATGATGGATGGATGGATGGATGGATGATGGATGGATGGATGGATGATGGATGGATGGATGGATGGATGATGGATGGATGGATGGATGGATGATGGATGGATGGATGGATGGATGAATGATGGATGGATGGATGATGGATGGATGGATGGATGATGGATGGATGGATGGATGGATGATGGATGGATGGATGGATGGATGATGGATGGATGGATGGATGGATGATGGATGGATGGATGGATGGATGATGGATGGATGGATGGATGATGGATGGATGGATGATGGATGGATGGATGGATGGATGGATGGATGAATGATGGATGGATGGATGATGGATGGATGGATGGATGGATGATGGATGGATGGATGGATGGATGATGGATGGATGGATGGATGGATGATGGATGGATGGATGGATGGATGATGGATGGATGGATGGATGGATGGATGATGGATGGATGGATGGATGGATGAATGATGGATGGATGGATGATGGATGGATGGATGGATGGATGATGGATGGATGGATGGATGGATGATGGATGGATGGATGGATGGATGGATGGATGGATGATGGATGGATGATGGATGGATGGATGATGGATGGATGGATGGATGATGGATGGATGATGGATGGATGGATGGATGATGGATGGATGGATGGATGGATGGATGGATGATGGATGGATGGATGGATGGATGAATGATGGATGGATGGATGGATGGATGATGGATGGATGGATGGATGATGGATGGATGGATGATGGATGGATGGATGGATGGATGGATGATGGATGGATGGATGGATGATGGATGGATGATGGATGGATGGATGGATGGATGGATGAATGATGGATGGATGGATGGATGATGGATGGATGATGGATGGATGGATGAATGATGGATGGATGGATGGATGATGGATGGATGATGGATGGATGATGGATGGATGATGGATGATGGATGGATGGATAATGGATGGATGATGGATAGATAGATAGATAGATCGATCGATCGATCGATCGATCGATCGATCGATCGATCGATCGATCGATCGGTGGGTCTATTATAAAACGGTTTAAACACGTAGTGCAGTAGCAGCGGAGGATTATGGGTAATCCTCAAAGTAAGGGAGGTAACGTGACAAAACTAATATTAACTTGACGAAATGTGTATAAAAGTTAAGCTGGCTCTCTTTTAGTTGTATATTATTTGTTTTAGAGGCATTTCGCCATGTTTTTATTAAGTTAATAATTAATTTTTGTGTGTGTTTCCAGAACGAGAATGTTCTGGAACCAGATGACGTCACTGGATACTGTCCTTTGTCTAAATGCAGGTATGTTAATATGTTGTTTTATGGCGTTTATATGCGATAATCTGTTGTTAAAGTGCCATTTCTTGCCTTGTTATGTGAAGTGAATTGACAAATAATAGAAAAACGGTAACAGTCCAGTGTTTAAGTTTTTATTTTATGTCATCTTGATAAAGAGAATGAGACAGTATCTGTTTTGTTTCATCCATTTTATTTCAAATCCACATTGATCCATAAGATCAATGTGAATGTAATGTATGGAAGAATATAGGTTTTCAAAAATGTACCGTAACCATTTTTTATTAAAAAAAAGTAATGGAAGATTTTCCAAGAGAAGGAGAATTCTCAGATGCTGAGATGGATGAGATGAGTCAAAGATCCTCTATACAGTTTATTGAACGTCTCTGGATGAGTTGCTACCTGCCTAGAAATGCTACTTTGTGGTTCTGCACATGCGCACAGTCGACTTTCAAAGTTTGCATCATTTATTGCACGATGTAAAATTGATAATATGGGATGTTGACTATTTGATCCTTGAAAATACACTGCCCATGACATGAATTGCATTACACTTTATTTGATATTCATTCAGTCATTGGCCTTTATTTAACCAGGCAAGTCATTAATAACACATTCTTATTTACAATGACGGCCTGGCAAGAGACAAGGACCACTTGGGGGGGAAAGGAAGTGGTTTAGGGAGTAAAACACAGTAAAATTATAGCTCTACAAAGGTAGAAAAGCATTAGGTAGCATTTTTTGGCAAAGCAGCAGAAATTGTCAGAACACCGGTCCACTGGAACCTGCTGAAAAAAGCCATGTTTGATCCTCATTTACAGCCTGTTTTTAACCCTCATTCGGGGCGTTACCGCATGTTTTCACACCCGTGTCCATTAGAGGCTAGGGATGGGAACCGAGAACCGGTTCTTGTTGAGAACCGGTTCCCAGTGTTTCAATTCCTTGGAATCGTTTGCCATTTTTGCAAATGACGTCACCACGCACGTGCATAACGTATTCGAGCCCAGCAGGAAACATGGCGACAAAGCGGCATAAACGGCATAAAATCTCCACAGCTGGAGACACCATAAGTCCAGAAAGACCGCGTATCCTTCCTGAGAAAGCAGATATGCTTGTTTTTCTGCAAAAAAATAGTTAATTCTTCATAGTTGATGGTTGCAGAATTGCACAATGCACAGTCCCGTTGGACTTGACTTGATTGTATTTGTCACTGGCTGACGTAGTTTTATTTTTTACAAATGATCTTTTCTGGGGGCCCCCCCACAGCATGGAGGAGCCCAAGGCCAAGTTGACGCTAATCGACCTGTTTGTTCTCCTTTTTTCCAAATGAGAATCGATAAGAGAATCGAATCGTTAAACAGAATCCAAAATGGAATCGGAATCGGAAAAATCTCAATTCAATTCCTATTAGAGGCCATAAAGTAGTAATCGTCATTAAATATTGACGTTAAGCATTAATAAGCTTCCTCTAAAGAGTTCATGATTCGTGAGTTCTGATGTGCTTTTCTTTCTTCCTTTTTTACAGTCTCTGTCCCTTCAAATGTCCAATGAAACGGTTTGAATGTTTAAGGTGCTTCCTTCGTACCACCAGCAGATGGCAGTGTTTGCATGAGGAAAAGAGATGATTGGTCACTTTAAGGCAGGGGTGTCCAAAGTCGGTCCTCGAGGGCCGGTGTCCTGCATGTTTTAGCTGCATCAACACACCTGATTCTAATTAACGGTCGTCACCACCTTGTCATCAAAGTCTGGATAGTTGTGTTGATGACCGAGCTCCTTGTATCACGGTTTGATAAAAAAAGGGACACATCTAAAACACGCAGGACACCGGCCCTCGAGGACCCACTTTGGACACCCCTGGTCTAAATGAACCCTTTTGTGTGATTAATCCTTTTATTTATAACTTTATGCAATATTATGTTATCTTAGCACATTTTAAGGGAAAAATACTTGACTATTCAACCAGCATTTACAAATGTCCTAAAGTGGTTCGATGTTTTACAGTAACACGGACGTCAGACTCTTGGAGGCGTCGCCTGGTGGTCCAGATGTGGATCCAGATGTGGATCCAGATGTGGATCCAGATGTGGATCCAGATGTGGATCCAGATGTGGATCCAGATGTGGATCCAGATGCAGAGCCTGGGTTTCTACCACAACAAGCAACATGTTGTGCTGTTGGCCAGGTTTGTGTCTTAGAACGCCAACAACGCCGGAGGAGAGAGGCTCAGGTCCATCACTGGTAGCTGGTTGACTTTTTCACTGTCAAAGTCGTCTTGTTCCTCTGCTTGGCTGCAGGTGGAAGGAGGAAGAGAGGAGGAGAGGAGGAGGAGAGGAGGAAGAGAGGAGGAGAGCATATGCACAGATGGGACACCTGCAGCCAAAAGAGAAATGAGATACAGGTCTTGTGTTTCCTCCACTTCCCACCATCGACAGGTAGGAATCACCTGACTCCATCACCTGACTCCATCACCTGACCCCATCACCTGACTCCATCACCTGACCCCATCACCTCCATCACCTGACCCCATCACCTGACTGACTCCATCACCTGACTCCATCACCTGACTCCATCACCTGACTGACTCCATCACCTGACTCCATCACCTGACTCCATCACCTGACCCCATCACCTGACCCCATCACCTGACTCCATCACCTGACTCCATCACCTGACCCCATCACCTGACCCCATCACCTGACTCCATCACCTGACTCCATCACCTGACTCCATCACCTCCATCACCTGCCTCCATCACCTGACTCCATCACCTCCATCACCTGACTCCATCACCTGACCCCATCACCTGACTCCATCACCTGACTCCATCACCTGACTCCATCACCTGACTGACTCCATCACCTCCATCACCTGACTCCATCACCTGACCCCATCACCTGACTCCATCACCTTACCTGACCCCATCACCTGACTCCATCACCTGACTCCATCACCTCCATCACCTGACTCCATCACCTGACTGACTCCATCACCTCCATCACCTGACTCCATCACCTGACCCCATCACCTGACTCCATCACCTGACCCCATCACCTGACTCCATCACCTGACTCCATCACCTGACTCCATCACCTGACTCCATCACCTGACTCCATCACCTGACTCCATCACCTGACTGACTCCATCACCTCCATCACCTGACTCCATCACCTGACCCCATCACCTGACTCCATCACCTTACCTGACCCCATCACCTGACTCCATCACCTGACTCCATCACCTCCATCACCTGACTCCATCACCTGACTGACTCCATCACCTCCATCACCTGACTCCATCACCTGACCCCATCACCTGACTCCATCACCTGACTCCATCACCTGACTCCATCACCTCCATCACCTGACTCCATCACCTGACCCCATCACCTGACCCCATCACCTGACTCCATCACCTGACTCCATCACCTCCATCACCTGACCCCATCACCTGACTCCATCACCTGACTCCATCACCTGACTCCATCACCTCCATCACCTGACCCCATCACCTGACCCCATCACCTGACTCCATCACCTGACTCCATCACCTGACTCCATCACCTCCATCACCTGACTCCATCACCTGACCCCATCACCTGACCCCATCACCTGACTCCATCACCTGACCCCATCACCTCCATCACCTGACCCCATCACCTGACTCCATCACCTGACTCCATCACCTGACTCCATCACCTGACTCCATCACCTGACTCCATCACCTGACCCCATCACCTGACTCCATCACCTGACTCCATCACCTGACTCCATCACCTGACTCCATCACCTGACCCCATCACCTGACCCCATCACCTGACCCCATCACCTGACTCCATCACCTCCATCACCTGACCCCATCACCTCCATCACCTGACCCCATCACCTGACTCCATCACCTGACTCCATCACCTGACTCCATCACCTGACTCCATCACCTGACTCCATCACCTCCATCACCTGACCCCATCACCTGACCCCATCACCTGACCCCATCACCTGACTCCATCACCTCCATCACCTGACCCCATCACCTGACCCCATCACCTGACTCCATCACCTGACTCCATCACCTGACTCCATCACCTCCATCACCTGACCCCATCACCTGACCCCATCACCTGACTCCATCACCTGACTCCATCACCTGACTCCATCACCTCCATCACCTGACTCCATCACCTGACCCCATCACCTGACCCCATCACCTGACTCCATCACCTGACTCCATCACCTCCATCACCTGACCCCATCACCTGACCCCATCACCTGACCCCATCACCTGACCCCATCACCTGACTCCATCACCTGACTCCATCACCTGACTCCATCACCTCCATCACCTGACTCCATCACCTGACTCCATCACCTGACCCCATCACCTGACCCCATCACCTGACTCCATCACCTGACTCCATCACCTGACCCCATCACCTGACTCCATCACCTGACTCCATCACCTGACTCCATCACCTGACCCCATCACCTGACTCCATCACCTGACCCCATCACCTGACTCCATCACCTGACTCCATCACCTGACCCCATCACCTGACTCCATCACCTCCATCACCTGACCCCATCACCTGACTCCATCACCTGACTCCATCACCTGACTCCATCACCTCCATCACCTGACCCCATCACCTGACCCCATCACCTGACCCCATCACCTGACCCCATCACCTTACCTGACTCCATCACCTGACTCCATCACCTGACTCCATCACCTGACCCCATCACCTTACCTGACTCCATCACCTGACTCCATCACCTGACTCCATCACCTGACTCCATCACCTCCATCACCTGACACCATCACCTGACCCCATCACCTGACTCCATCACCTGACTCCATCACCTGACTCCATCACCTCCATCACCTGACACCATCACCTGACCCCATCACCTGACTCCATCACCTGACCCCATCACCTGACTCCATCACCTGACTGACCCCATCACCTGACTCCATCACCTGACTCCATCACCTGACTGACTCCATCACCTGACTCCATCACCTGACTCCATCACCTGACTGACTCCATCACCTGACTCCATCACCTGACTCCATCACCTGACTCCATCACCTGACTGACCCCATCACCTGACTCCATCACCTGACCCCATCACCTGACTCCATCACCTGACTGACTCCATCACCTGACTGACTCCATCACCTCCATCATGTGACTCCATCACCTGACTCCATCACCTCCATCACCTGACTCCATCATGTGACCCCATCACCTGACTCCATCACCTCCATAACCTGACTCCATCACCTGACCCCATCACCTTACCTGACCCCATCACCTGACTCCAGCTCTGTAAACGCATCTGTCCCTCAAACACATCCAGGGTTTACTTTGTATTATAGTTGTTTCTTCTTCCAGATATTATGTAATTTGCTGCAACGGGTGATAAACGAGCCCCTTCCTCCTCCGCCTGCATCTCTCCTGACTGCGGGGGGGAGACGGCACCGCCGAGGAGCGGCGGCGGAGCCGTGGGTGGAGGCAGATCCCCCTCGCCCCCTCGCCGCCCGGTCCCATCTGACACGATAAAGCCCAGAAACAGCAGCATAAACAGCAGCAGAAACAGCAGCATAAACAGCAGCAGAAACAGCAGTCTCTGCTCTCACACGTCGAGTCGCTGCATCGATACATCACTGATTACTGCTTATGTAACGCTGCAGCTGGATGGGCCGTGTCTCCCCCGTCTCCCCCGTCTCCCCCAGAGCGGCGTGGGAGGACGGGACGGCGTGAACCGCAGCATTTAAGGAGCATCGCCATCAAACGTGACAGATCCCCCACGTCTGCTCGCCTCTCCTCCGGCAGCCCTTCATTCTGCTCTGTTTCTCCACAACCCCCGGGTCACCGCGCTGACATTATTTCATTTAGTTTGTACATGTACAAAGACAACAATTAAAAGATAAGAAAACAAAACAAAACAATACAAAGAATGTCATACTTTTAACACTTTATATCTTAATTTACATGTGCAAAAAGGAGTAGGAAGAAGTGTAAACGTATTTAATCCTACCCCCATTCACTAATCATTTACAGGACTGTCTCAGAACATTTGAATATTGTGATTTTCTGTAATGCAATTACAGAAACAAAAATGTCATACATTCTGGATTCATTACAAATCAACTGAAATATTGCAAGCCTTTTATTATTTTAATATTGCTGATCATGGCTTACAGTTTAAGAAAACTCAAATATCCTATCTGAAAAAATTATAATATTCTGGGAATCTTAATCTTAATCTGTAAACCATAATCAGCAATATTAAAATAATAAAAGGCTTGCAATATTTCAGTTGATTTGTAATGAATCCAGAATGTATGACATTTTTGTTTTTTTAATTGCATTACAGAAAATAAAGAACTTTATCACAATATTCAAATTTTCTGAGACATTCCTGTATTAATAAGTATTTACAATAACTAACTATACTATAATTATACTCACACACATACCTATACATATATACACATAGTTGAGTATTTCTATATATTTGTACACACATGCCCATATAAATATACTTATTTACACCATACTATCTCTATATTAACTCTATATTAACTCCATCTGCTCTATATCTATATATATCTACATACACACATATACACACATATATACATTATTATGTAAGACTTATATAAACGCGTCTCTCTCTCCGGCTAAACAATGCAGCCTTGCTGGCTGTGAGACGATACTTTCCATCGTGATGAGGAGCGTTCGCCCACACGGCGAGGTTTAATAACGCGGCCGCCGGCGGATCATCATCCCTCACGCCGCTGACGGCGGATCATCATCCCTCACGCCGCTGACGGCGGATCATCATCCCTCACGCCGCTGACGGCGGATCATCATCCCTCACGCCGCTGACGGGCACATGATCCTCAAGCAGTCGGATCCACGAGCAGCGGCTGCTAATTACAGCCCAGGCTGCCATTAGTCATGTTCTGCTGTGACGGATCACAATAATTAAACTTCTCATCTAATGATGGAGCAAGATTAAAAAAAAAAGGTCAGAAGATGGTAAAAAGATGATAAATGTTATGATGTTAATATCTCTGCTGGAGCGACGCTCCTGCATCTCCATCATCTCCATCATCACACACGTGCAGGTGATACTTAGCTAAGGTCATGGTTTGCAGGATTGCGTCTCATGAGCAACATGTCACGTTAATTCATCTGACAGAAGTGAAGAGAAACATTTAAAATAGATAAATAATTCAATTCTAGAATACTTAACTAATCTCTGAAGGGAAACTAATGTTCAAGAATTCTGTCTCTTCTGAGAATCAGTCATTAAAAGGTTTAAAGATGTAGGAACAAAGGATCTGTAGAGATCTGAAGTTCTGAAGGATCTGTAGAGGTCTGAGGGATCTGTAGAGGTCTGAAGGATCTGTAGAGGTCTGAAGGATCTGTAGAAATCTGAAGTTCTGAAGGATCTGTAGAGGTCTGAAGGATCTGTAGAGATCTGGAGGATCTGTAGAGATCTGGAGGATCTGTAGAGGTCTGGAGGATCTGTAGAGGTCTGAAGTTCTGAAGGATCTGTAGAGGTCTGAAGTTCTGAAGGATCTGTAGAGGTCTGAAGGATCTGTAGAGGTCTGAAGTTCTGAAGGATCTGTAGAGGTCTGAGGGATCTGTAGAGGTCTGGAGGATCTGTAGAGATCTGGAGGATCTGTAGAGGTCTGAAGGATCTGTAGAGGTCTGGAGGATCTGTAGAGATCTGGAGGATCTGTAGAGATCTGGAGGATCTGTAGAGGTCTGGAGGATCTGTAGAGGTCTGAAGTTCTGAAGGATCTGTAGAGGTCTGAAGTTCTGAAGGATCTGTAGAGGTCTGAAGGATCTGTAGAGATCTGGAGGATCTGTAGAGATCTGGAGGATCTGTAGAGGTCTGGAGGATCTGTAGAGGTCTGAAGTTCTGAAGGATCTGTAGAGGTCTGAAGGATCTGTAGAGGTCTGAAGTTCTGAAGGATCTGTAGAGGTCTGAGGGATCTGTAGAGGTCTGGAGGATCTGTAGAGGTCTGAAGGATCTGTAGAGGTCTGAAGGATCTGTAGAGGTCTGAAGTTCTGAAGGATCTGTAGAGGTCTGAAGTTCTGAAGGATCTGTAGAGGTCTGAAGTTCTGAAGGATCTGTAGAGGTCTGAAGTTCTGAAGGATCTGTAGAGGTCTGAAGTTCTGAAGGATCTGTAGAGGTCTGAAGGATCTGTAGAGGTCTGAAGGATCTGTAGAGGTCTGGAGGATCTGTAGAGGTCTGAAGGATCTGTAGAGGTCTGAAGTTCTGAAGGATCTGTAGAGGTCTGAGGGATCTGTAGAGGTCTGGAGGATCTGTAGAGGTCTGGAGGATCTGTAGAGGTCTGAAGGATCTGTAGAGGTCTGAAGGATCTGTAGAGGTCTGAAGGATCTGTAGAGGTCTGAGGGATCTGTAGAGGACTGAAGGATCTGTAGAGGTCTGGAGGATCTGTAGAGGTCTGGAGGATCTGTAGAGATCTGAAGGATCTCCTGTAGAGGTTTGAAGGATCTCCTGTAGAGATCTGAAGGATCTCCTGTAGAGGTCTGAAGGATCTCCTGTAGAGGTCTGAAGGATCTCCTGTAGAGGTCTGAAGGATCTGTAGAGGTCTGAGGGATCTGTAGAGGTCTGGAGGATCTGTAGAGATCTGGAGGATCTGTAGAGGTCTGAAGGATCTGTAGAGGTCTGGAGGATCTGTAGAGGTCTGAAGGATCTGTAGAGGTCTGGAGGATCTGTAGAGGTCTGAAGGATCTGTAGAGGTCTGAAGGATCTGTAGAGGTCTGAAGGATCTGTAGAGGTCTGAAGGATCTGTAGAGGTCTGAAGGATCTGTAGAGGTCTGAAGGATCTGTAGAGGTCTGAAGTTCTGAAGGATCTGCAGAGGTCTGAAGTTCTGAAGGATCTGTAGAGGTCTGAAGGATCTGCAGAGGTCTGAAGGATCTGTAGAGGTCTGAAGTTCTGAAGGATCTGTAGAGGTCTGAAGTTCTGAAGGATCTGTAGAGGTCTGAAGTTCTGAAGGATCTGTAGAGGTCTGGAGGATCTGTAGAGGTCTGAAGGATCTGTAGAGGTCTGAAGGATCTGTAGAGGTCTGAAGTTCTGAAGGATCTGTAGAGGTCTGAAGTTCTGAAGGATCTGTAGAGGTCTGAAGTTCTGAAGGATCTGTAGAGGTCTGGAGGATCTGTAGAGGTCTGAAGGATCTGTAGAGGTCTGAAGGATCTGTAGAGGTCTGAAGTTCTGAAGGATCTGTAGAGGTCTGAAGGATCTGTAGAGGTCTGGAGGATCTGTAGAGGTCTGGAGGATCTGTAGAGGTCTGAAGGATCTGTAGAGGTCTGAAGTGTTTCATGTAGAGGTCTGAAGGATCTCCTGTAGAGGTCTGTGCTGCAGTGGATCTAAAGATTCCATTGTTGAATCCCTGTGTTGTGAAGAGGATGTTCAGGGTTGTTGATGATCTTTTTCATTTTACAAAGTTTCATCCTTTGCATCGTCTTCAGAGACTCCAGAACAGAACCAGCCGTCTTTATCAGTTTATTCTTGGTTTATTTTTTATTCATTTTACTTTTTTATGTTGTATTTTCTGAACATTACAAAGTTTTTTAGTAAATTTCCGACATCTTGGCTTGAATGTTTCCCGGTTGAGGTTAATCCTTCCTGGTATATAAAGTTGTCCCCCAGTTTGTTTAAGAATTATTTTCCAGACTCACATCTTAATCTAAATCCAGCTATTGCCAACAATTCAGCTGAGGATTAAACTGGAGTTTCCCAGAAATCCAAGTTAACACGCGCGAGAAGACAATCCATTATTGAGTGATGTGCGTTCGACCCCACGACACTGTTGGTCGTCTGTTGTTTGTTGTTTGTTGTCTGACTTCTTCTTCTCCTACTGGGTTGATATTCTGGTTTTCGCGGCTCATCACTTCCAGAAGGGGGTCCCGGAACGGTCGCTAGCTCGGCTAAGCGCATTATCTGGCACTAAAAGCTCAATCTCAAGAGCTTCAGTTCGGCCCGGCTAAGGTGTATACATGTCGTCATACGTGTCTGTTCAAATTTTGATATCGGTCGGATTAAGGCAACAATTCCACTCTCTGTCGGTGCTTGTAAACGTACCGACTGATATCCAGCAATAATTGCTTCTCAAGACCGTTGCTGATGTCTTTCCTTCTTGGTATTGTGTTAACACACACTTAAACCTCCCAATCAGCCGCCACGGAGCCTCCAGAGGGCAATCCTCATTATACGTAATGCTTTATTGGGTCACCAATAAACACTGATCTTTATTTAAAAGCACCGCAGACATCGAACACTGAAAGTAAACCATTTTTTAAATTGATTTGACCCAATAGGGGGCGTGTCCTGAGGGCTGGGGGGCGGTGACATCAAAAACAAGAGTTAGCATGTCTAGAGAAAACCAAGAAGATCCAACTGGGACTGTTATGAAATCCCAGCTACAATAGAGGCTGCAGGATCAATATCAACCATAATAGTTGATCAATAGCTGCAGGAGCTGCTGCTGCAGAACTGAGGCATCTACCAATCTATTTCTCTGTGATGAAGGAGGGTCGATGCATAATATGAAGAGGAGACCACAGGAAGTGGACGACGGGCCAATTACAGCCCGCCAGCCTCTCTGGTGCAGATTGATCCGGTTCAGGGCAGATTTCATGTCCTGGAGAACAAAAGACACAACAAAAGACGCAACAAAAGACACAACAAAAGACGCCGGCTGAGGTCTTTGTATGGGCAGAAATATGAACGACCAATGGGAGCTAGATATTTCGAAAACCTATTGTGTTTTCTCCATTCTGTGCTAAAAGTGTAGATTTATATCTTGTAGTTTTGTAGAAAGGTTTCTGCTGAGGAGTGTGTGACCAACTATACCTTTTAAGCAAAACATTAATTATTACTTTATTTGCTGGATATGGGATTTGGTCAAGAAAGTCAGAGAAAACTCAGGGATGTTCCCCTTGAAATATCTAGCTCCCATTGGTCGTTTATATGGTTGAAAGACAATAGAGGTTATAGTAGGCTACGTGAAAAGGAGTTCTTTGTATCTGCACTCGATTGCTGTTCCTGCGGAAGACCCGGATATCTGGCACAGTAACTCCAGTAAATTGAAATTGAATTGCAAGAACTGAATTTGAATTGTGAGAACTGAATGTAGATTCAGTTATTCAATGCAATGATTCAAATTAAACAATACAAATTCAAATTATGTGATTCAGATTCAGTTTTTTAATGCAATTATTCAAGTTGAGCAATTCAAATTCAAATATAAATTATTCAAATTCAGTTTCTATTGGCACATATTTCTGCCCATACCTTTGTTCCTGACTCCAGGGGGGTCGGGTTCTGAGAGGGGTCCTCTGAGGGGCGGCCTGGTGGCCCGGCGGCTCGGTGGTTGGCCCTGCTGCCTCCCAGCAGGAGCCCGGATCCCTGACCGGGTCATAAAGCTGAAGCTCAGGGTCCCAGCCTGTTTTTGGGGCTGCAGCCCCTAAATTTAAGAGATTTTTATTTTCCATGTCCATGTTTAATAAGCCGACAAAATATCAAAACCATTTAAAAAATATGGTTTAAACGTAATATTTTAACAACAAAGTAGCAGCAACCCCCCCATGCTTAGAAAATACTTTGACAGAAAGGCTTATCATGGAAATAGATATGTTATTTAGAGAAAAAGCCAGGTTCAGGTTCGGGTGAAAGTTTATGATCACGAGACCTCATTACAACCAAATATTCAGTTAGAATGATGTAATTTGGATCAATTTATATAATTTATTACAGGACTGTCTCAGAAAATTAGAATATTGTGATAAAGTCCTTTATTTTCTGTAATGCAAAAATGTCATACATTCTGGATTCATTACAAATCAACTGAAATATTGCAAGCCTTTTATTATTTTAATATTATGATCATGGTTTACAGCTTAAGAAAACTCAAATATCCTATCTGAAATAATTAGAATATTCTGGGAATCTTAATCTTAAACTGTAAACCATGATCAGCAATATTAAAATAATAAAAGGCTTGCAATATTTCAGTTGATTTGTAATGAATCCAGAATGTAGGACATTGTTGTTTTTTTAATTGCATTACAGAAAATAAAGAACTTTATCACAATATTCTAATTTTCTGAGACAGTCCTGTATATTTAAAAAACATTTTTTAGTTGTTATTTTATACTTGACAGTACAAAGAAAGAGAGGAGCAGACAGAGGACTTTTAGTATTTTTATTTGTTACATTTATGTAATTTTTCATCCAGTTGAATAAATATATTTGTGTTTGATTGTCAGTGAAAGATGGAGAGATGGAAGAGAGGAAGGAGAGGAGGAAGAGAGGAAGGAGAGATGGAAGAGGGGAAGGAGAGGAGGAGAGGAAGAGAGGAGGCTCAGGAAGAACCAGGTAAGAAAACAGACAAACTGTGAAGCTGAGAAAGAAAAACATTCAATTCACAGTTTAATTTATCACCGTGACAGAAACCTCACGTACGTACGAGAGGAGAGGAGAACGAGAGGAGAATGTTAAAGAATATGACGCTACATTTAAGCTTGGAGTTTAAAAAATAGATTAATCCCTCGGTTACTGATTGTTTAGATGCGGGCACACACAGTTTGCAATATTTGTATATAGACATGTTTACCTTAAAGGTATAAAGTAAAGATACTTATGTTGGACGGTAATTGTCCCGGTGCAGCTGGGTAACAATAAAACCTGGTTCTTTTAAAGATTTTGGTAATTACAGGCCTGGACTGGTAATTGGTGAAATACAATTTATATTTCTTTGATGGTTACGATCTATATTCCTCTTTTGCTGCGACTTGGCATTTGAATGAATGAATGAATGAAGTTTATTCAGTCATGACAACACAAAACACACAACAAAAAAAACAAAACATTGTGCACGGCATTAACATTTCATACAAAACCAATAATCATGTGTTGAACAATGACTGAAAAGGCTGAAGCAAACTGCTCATAAAAGCCTATCCTATATTAACAACTTGGTTTTTGTGGCTACCGACCTCCAGAAAACCAAAAAGAGAATAGAAAAGTAAAGAAACAACAGAAAAGCAAAGAAACATTTATAGATAGTCAATTGCACTTATAAGCTTCAAAAATGGTTTACATTGTTTCTTCTACTCAAAATGTGCTTCTCTTTCACAAATGTGGGAGGTACGGTTTAAAATTGCGTTAAAATGTACAAAACAGTGAGATGTATGTCGCCTCTTGGGCTCGGCTCCCCTAAAGCTCTGACCCAGAACCGGCCCTGGTCCCGGTCCAGGAAAACTCACAAACAAGCGTTAAAACCTTAAATCTGCTCTAAAAAGGAAGGGAAGCCAGTGACGTGATGCCAGAACTGGAGGAAAGTGTCCACGTTTCCTCGTCTTGACCTACAAGGATCCGCCGTATGCTCATAATAAATACATATGACCAGTACCTCGAGTTGTAAAATAAATCAGGGGGGATGGTGGATTTTATCATATGGGGACAGATAATTTGTGCTGATTACAAATAATATAATATATTACAAATAATAGCAGTGACCAAAACACCTGCAGAAATACTGCAGGAATGACATAGCAGCAGTTAAATGCAGCCTTCTGTAAGCTTTAAATATCCACTGGGCTTACATCAAATACATCAAAACACAACAATAAAAAACACTTTTCTGAACTTATCAATATGACTCTGTCCTTCACAGGATAAGTAACATGGATCACTGCAAAAACTCACAATCTTAACAAGAATATTTGTCTTATTTCTAGTTAAAATGTCTCATTTTAGTAAAAAATATCTCATTACACTTAAAACAAGACTCATCACTGGAAAAAACAACAATTTTCACCTGTTTCAAGTAGGTTTTCACTTAAAATAAGTAGAAAAATCTGCCAGTGGAACAATATTTTTTTGCTTGTAATAAGAAGATAAATCTTGTCCCACTGGCAGATTTTTCTACTAATTTCAAGTGAAAATTACTTGAAACAGGTGAAAATTGTCAAATAAGTTATTTTTCTGGTGATGACTCTAAATGTTGAAATAGCAGTAAAACCACATTCATTGATGAAATGACATAAGGGATGGAAAGGGGGGATGGCAGTTTTTACAGGGACCCCCCCTGAACATCTAACTGAAAGTGAACATCATATTTCCTGTGAGAAGCCGTGTTTCTGTCCGTGGTGCTGAATCTCTGTGATACACGAGCTGCTAAACTTCATAAACTCATCAGTGAGGTCGCTCTAAATTAAATAATCACGCTTTTCAATTCGTTTAAGGGCATTTGTTGTTGTTTGGGTCGGATATATTTGCATACAGTAGGATATTTTTTTGGCCACGAGAAAAACAATGTTTGACCTTTTTATTTGCTGCGACCGGCGGATGAATGGGACTCGTGTTATGGTTTGATACTTCCTGTTTTATTTTGAAGGCCGTGTCTTTGTGTTTGAGTTTGACCTTCCTGTTTCCATCGGCCCTGATTGTCGTCACCTGTGTCTCGTTAACCCTCGTGTTTATCTGGTCTCGTCTTTTCCTCCCGGCTGGTCCGGACTGTTTCCTCCCTCCGTGTTTCCACATCAAGTGTTTCGTAGTTTTTTTATTCTTGTTCAAGCGCTAGTTTTTTGTTATCCTGCTCAGCAGCGCTTTGGTTTGTTTTTGTTAAGATAAACACTTTTTTTGGAACTCCTACCTCCTGCTCTCCTACATCTCCAACTGCATTCCTAACAACTCGGCCATTCAGTGCGTTTACATGGGAAGTTTAATTCCTCTTTAATTCAGAATTAAAATTAAATCTGATTTAAAATGAGTAAAAATGACCATGTAAACACCTAATACCGAATGAAAATGGCCATTCAGAATTAAACTTAATTCCGAAGTAAGTGGCTGGTTTATTCAGATTTTAATTCCAAATAGAATAATTCCAGATCATGTAAACACTCATTCCTCTTTAAATTAATTCAGGTCTTTCTTTCTGCTCGTTCCCTCTCCCGTCTGTCTCCATGACCTTATATTCCACTGGGCTGGTTTTCCTAACAAAGTTTCAAGATGCAGCAGCAGTAAACGCTGGTCAAGAGCAGAGAACATTTATTTAATAAATAGAAATAATTAAAAGAACAGATGGAAACAGGAAACATAGAAATTGTGAGCTTTTCAAAGTTGTAGCAGCTAAGTTAGTTTTTCTTCCGGTAGTTTAACTTCCGGTCCCCCCCCTATCCAATCAGAACCTTCCCAACCCCCAGACCTGGAGAGGAATTGGAGAAAGACCATCAAACATGTTTTCCATGTAAACCTCAATTCAGAATTACTATTTCCATGTAAACTGGAAGGAAAATTGTTTAATTCTGAATTAAAAAACATCATGTATCCGTGGCCATTATTTGAAGTTTTCTGGTAAGCACCCAAAGGTGTCAAAAACTCTCTAAGTAGAGTAAAGACACCGTCCTGGGAGCCGTTTGCAGGATGTGGTTGTTTGACCATGTTTGATGGATAAAGGATCCCTTCCCATCATCTTTGCCTCGAGTCTACAGAGGATAACCTCATTTGTATCATCAGAATATTAAACGTTGAACCCGCAGGTTCAGGGGTCTGATCTGAGCCTGCACCACTTATTTCTGGGCTGCAGTAATTCCAGGCTGGCTTCCTCTGTTGTGTAATTGTCTCCATTACCGGGTCAAGCGCCGGGTCGGCCCTCATGACGGCAGGACGAGGAGATGCTCGGGGGAAACGCTGCTCATCTCCGCGGCGGCAGCAACGAGGGACGGGAACAAACACCTGGCTATTCCTGGACGTCTCCAGCCCACTGGGTTCTGAGACCCCGTTAGGGCGGGTTGTAGGCGGGTGGAGGAGGACCACACTGTAGTCCTCCTCCACTGTACTATTATAAAAATAGTTAATAGTTAATAGCTATTAATATTACTACTGTAATATTGTCTGGTCTGCAACTTATCCATCCTTCCTTAACAAACTACTGATAATCCAGAAGAGATTCCTGAGATCAATCTCTATGTCCAATAGACATAATCCATCCGCACCTCTGTTTAAGAAATACTTTATATTACCCATTCATAAACTCAATGTTTTTCACTCATGTTTATTTGTGCACAAGTTTATCAACAATAAGCAAGATCTTCCGGACACCTTTCATAATTTCTTTAGTTTTTCATCTGACTTGCATTCATACTCAACTAGACACAGTGTCAATCTACATTTACCCTTCTGTCCAACATCTTCTCATCAGTTTAATATTTCATTTAGAGGTCCTAAACTCTGGAACAATTTAGATATGTCTCTGAGGTCCACATTGTCATTTATATCCTTCAGAAAATTGCTGAAAAAATATGTCATGTCCTAATTTTTCAATGTATTCTCTATTATGTATCTTTGTTTTCTTTTCATGTTTATAATTAGAATTTTCCTATGTTTGTACATTTAATTTTCTGTTTACAGTAGATGACGGGAGTGGAACACTGTACAAGCCCTCTGGGCTTCGTTCCCTCCTTGCACTATTTTTTAAATTGTGCTAAATAAATAAATACAAATACAAATACAAAAACTCAAAATCTTACCAGGAATATTTGTCTTATTTCTAGTTAAAATGTTAAAATTTTTAGTCAAAAAATCTGATTACACTTAAAACAAGACTCATGACCAGAAAAATAACTTGTTATTTGACTATTTCCACCTGTTTCAAGTAAATTTTCACTGGAAATAAGTAGAAAAATCTGCCAGTGGGACAAGATTTATCTTCTCATTACAAGCAAAAAAATCTTGTTCCACTGGCAGATTTTTCTACTTATTTTAAGTGAAAATCTACTTGAAACAGGTGAAAATTGTGTTTTTTTCCGGTGATGAGTCTTGTTTTAAGTGTAATGAGATTCTTTGGAGTAAAAATGAGACATTTTAACTAGAAATAAGACAAATATTCTTGTTAAGAGTTTTTGCAGAGACGGGACTCCGACTGCAGGAGGAACCGCTGCTGATGAGACACAGCTGGAGGCAAAACAAAGATACAAGATACAGTGGAGGAAAAAAGTATTTAGTCAGACACCAGTTGTGCAAGTTCTCCCACTTAAAAAGACAAGAGAGGCCTGTGATTTTCATCACAGGTAGATCTCAACTATACGGAAGAGTATTAGGGCCAGCCAGGTGAAAAATAAAAATAATATTGTAGAGGAGGAAGATTTTTTTTTCATTATGCACCTCGAAAATGTCGAAATGTCAAAAAAAAAGTCGATAAAAAAGTATTTAGTGTTTTAAGGATAAGATAATTGGGTTGGTTATCAGCGATGTCATCAGAAACCGGGGAGGAGACAACGTTCATTTCCCCCGTGACGCTTCCTTTATAAGTTCATTAGAGGATTCAAATCAATCAAATTATCTGCAGTATTTCAGCAAGACGTTCAAAGTAATGAATACTTTCATTTCTTTTCAAATAATCATACACTCTTCCATAATCGTTCCACAAACCTGTTTTTAAAGGACTCAGATTAAATAAATAAAGCTGCAACACAGCTCGCCGCAGCCTTGCTCTGTCGTTGACCCTGTCGTTGTTTATAGTGGTGATAATATTATACTCTAGTAGTGATATTTATTCATCTGGAGCACGAGAGGGAACATTATTATCCATAAGAGCATTTTCATACGTCTAAAGTAGAGAATGAAGCACGAATTTTACTGTATAATTAAAACAAACATGACCAGATCTCTCATCCTTCAAACGTTCCCCTCCAGACGAGCGTTTGAGCAGTTCTGTGTTTATGAGACGGCGAGGTCCGTGGATCCGTCACAGAGGGCCTGGAAATGAACGTGGACGGTATTTGTAGTGATTTATATGTATTTTTAGTTCTTCTTTCCTGGGTTTGTGTAATAGTTATCAGGTTTGGTAATCGAGATCAAGTTGTTTCCAGGTCATGTCGGATAAAATCTAAATGTGACGTAATCTTTGAATGAAACAGACCTCAAACATCGATATTCATGAGCATTACGCATATAAAGCAGCGTTTTATTCCCTGTGGACCCCTATGCATGATTAGGGGCGTGCCTTATTTGAGTGACAGCTGCATTGCAGTCTGTGGGATTGCTGTCGTCAGCTTTTCAACTCAGTACTTTCATTAAACGTCATGCGTGAACTGTGAATTAAAAGCCTCGTCATGCAGTAACCCGTGAAGACACGCCCCCACAGCCGGCTCCGGGTCGGCCTGGAGGGATAACCGGCCCGGACTAGTTTTAGCTAGAACGGGGGTCGGCAACCCGCGGCTCTAGAGCTGCATGCGGCTCTTTAGCGCCGCCCTAGTGGCTCCTGGAGGTTTTTCCTTTCCTTTTTAATCTCAACATTTCGACTATTTCCTCGACATTTTGACTTTTTTCTCGAAATTTTGACTTTTTTCTCAAAATTTCAACTTTTTTCTCGACATTTCGCCATTTGCTTTCCTTCTAATACAAGACTTTTCATTTTTTGCGGCTCCAGACTTATTTGTTTTTTGTGTTTTTGGTCCAATATGGTTCTTTCAACATTTTGGGTTGCCGACCCCTGAGCTAGAACGAGCTGAGCTCACTGGAGGTTGACGCCCCCGGTGGTCAAGTTGAGGAACTGCAGTTTCTCTTGAAGATGCTCCCGGGGCTGAAACGGGCTTTAAAGCCTGAAACCCCCAGCGAGTCGCCCCTACGAGCAGATTTAAAGGAGTCGCATGTAAAGTTGCTTTCGTCAATGAAAATTACGTCTAAATGTCGTCGTCAACGAACCTTTATCACCTGAGGAAAACGAGACGAAACGAAAATGCTGGTCATGTGGTGATAACAATAATTAAATATATGATACAATATTGTAGAGGAATAAAAACCAGACTAAAATGTAGATTACAAAATAAAAACTCTGCTAAAATGTGTCTTCATTTTTGTTGACCAAAACCAGACTAAATGTTCCAACAAAGATCCTTAACGTCCATGTTTTCAGTAGTTTCTCTGGTTTAATATCCATGTTTTCAGTAGTTTCTCTGGTTTAATGTCCATGTTTTCAGTAGTTTCTCTGGTTTAATGTCCATGTTTTCAGTAGTTTCTCTGGTTTAATGTCCATGTTTTCAGTAGTTTCTCTGGTTTAATGTCCATGTTTTCAGTAGTTTCTCTGGTTTAATGTCCATGTTTTCAGTAGTTTCTCTGGTTTAATGTCCATGTTTTCAGTAGTTTCTCTGGTTTAATGTCCATGTTTTCAGT
Organism: Cololabis saira; assembly: GCF_033807715.1. Taxonomy (NCBI): domain Eukaryota; kingdom Metazoa; phylum Chordata; class Actinopteri; order Beloniformes; family Belonidae; genus Cololabis; species Cololabis saira. The sequence goes on along the minus strand of NC_084587.1, from coordinate 3,658,879 downwards.
AGTTTCTCTGGTTTAATGTCCATGTTTTCAGTAGTTTCTCTGGTTTAATGTCCATGTTTTCAGTAGTTTCTCTGGTTTAGTTCTGCTGGGTGACGTTAGTCCTCAATCCCAGTCGCTGCAGCAGGAATCAGATCCAGAAGATGCAGCTGCAGAGTTAGAGACTGATGCCGTTAACGCAGAGCTCTAGTTAACGTCAGTTAAAAACAAAGTTACATAGAGAAACGCAGTGTTTCCTCTAGGAATTTTTTCAGCAGTGGGGGCATGCTTCCCGGGGGGGTGGCGGCGGCGTAAATGTACGGCATACACAAATTACCACTTTACAGCAAATGTAACTTTCAAAACCTATTTATTGGCTTTTATCCCTGAACTTTTGAAGAACAATCCCTGAACAAAAAATAAATGTTACTTCAACTTCAACTCTAACCAGTTGAAAATATAAAAAATAAATAAAAACAATAACATTAAATAAATAACATGTAAACATCAGCTAGATGAGGCTGTGTAGACTCAATGACAAAGTTTGCACCCAGGCTCAGAGCACTTAGAGCTCTAAGGCTCTGTTGTAGGGAAATTCTCCCAGAGGTGGCCCATTGATGCTTAGCAGCACACATGCTGCAAGATGATCCCCCTCGCGAGTAATTAACGCCAATAGGATCCCCCAAACACCCCAAACACCCCACTCCCTCCCTCCCCTCCCCTCCCCCCGCCGTTGCGCTCATCATCACACAGGCTGTGCTGTGAAGGTGGAGAAATGCGGCGATGGTGCATTTGCAAAAAAAAAAAAATTTTTTTTTTTTTTTTTTTTTTTTTTTTTAATAAAATAAAATTTTCAGGCGTGGCGGCTATGATTTAGCAGTGGCGGGCCGCCACTGCTGAATGAATGTAGAGGAAACACTGAAACATGGGGATCTGCTTTGGGGGGGAGAAGAAGAAGATCCATCTTTGGATACACTTTCCTACATGTGGAAAAGAAAACCCAATGTCTCGTCGGAAAAGAAAAAGACGGGGAGAAATGCGGAAAAATAAATACAGGACTGTCTCAGAAAATTAGAATATGGTGATTTTCTGTAATGCAATTACATAAAACAAAAATGTCATACATTCTGGATTCATTACAAATCAACTGAAATATTGCAAGCCTTTTATTATTTTAATATTGATGATCATGGCTTACAGCTTAAGAAAACTCAAATATCCTATCTCAAAAAATTTGAATATCTGGGAATCTTAATCTTAAACTGTAAGCCATAATCAGCAATATTAAAATAATAAAAGGCTTGCAATATTTCAGTTGATTTGTAATGAATCCAGAATGTATGACATTTTTGTTTTTTTAATTGCATTACAGAAAATAAAGAACTTTATCACAATATTCTAATTTTCTGAGACAGTCCTGTATGTTGTAAACTCAAATGAGAGTCTTCTGTATCTGGAATGAATGTATTCTTGAGTCTATAAGGTAACAATAATATAATAATGAGATAACCTTGTTTGAATTGTAAAATGGGTGTGGTTAAATACAATCTTTGACTAAAAGGAGACTAAAATGGACAATTCTGACTAAAATAAAACTAAAATGCTCAGACTTTTAGTCGACTGAAACTTGATACGACTAAAAGGAGAATGAACGTGACTAAAACTAATAAAAACTAAAATGATAGCTGGACCCAAAGACTAAACTGAAACTAAAACTGAAACAGGCTGACAAAAACAACATTAGATACGTTTCCACTTCGTCGGCTGCTTCTCAAGATTCATCTGCGTCTGTTCCTCCTCCGATTCACTGATTTCTGGATCTGAACTCAGGCAGATGATCAAGTCTGTGGTTGTGAATCGGAGCGACTGCCCTTCTCCCTCTCGTCTCTGTGGCCATTAGGCCTCGCCGCTCTCCCTCCATCATTAGATGAACTCCCTGGTCGGCCGGGGTGTCATTACCGGCCGCTCCGCTCCGCCGAGCTCTCGGACGCCGAGCTCTCGCTCCTCATTCCAGCCCGGCAGGAGTGAGAGTGCTGCTATCTGCAGATACTCGTTACCTGCACGCCTGGCACCGGCGATGGACTGTTGTCTGACAGGACAAACAAACACAGGCAGGTGCTTTAATGGGGCTCCTAACGGAGAGGAGGCACCAAACTGGTCCCAGAGGCGGCCCCGTGTCCAAACAGGAAAACCATAATATAATCAAAAAGCCTGAATTTACACACTTCACCAAATAGGAAAGAAACTCTACCGCTTCTGCATCCCTGGTTCCCCGCAGGCGTAATTTACTCCGGTGGAAGGACAAGAATCCCTCCCTCCCCTGAATCTATGCTGAAGGATCGAATGTCATTCTTGCACTTGGAAATAATTAAGTAAAGTATTAGGGTTTGCTCTGACAAATTCTATAAAACTTGGAATCCCATTCTTTCCTTAACCCTTGTGCTGTCTTTGGGTCAAGGAAGGAGGAAGAGAAGAAGGAAGGAAGGGAGGAAGGAAGGAAGGAAGGGAGGGAGGGAGGAAAGAAGGAAGGGAGGGAGGGAGGAAGGAAGGAAGGGAGAAAATAAGGAAGGGAGGATGGGAGGAAAGAAGGAAGGAAGGAAGGAAGGAAAGAAGGAAGGGAGAAAATAAGGAAGGGAGGATGGGAGAAAAGAAGGAAGGAAGGAAGGAAGGAAGGAAGGAAGGAAGGAAGGAAGGAAGGAAGGAAGGAAGGAAGAAAATAAGGAATGGAGGATGGGAGAAAAGAGGAAGGGAGGAAGGAAGGAGAGAGCAGGAGGAAGGAAGGAAGGAAGGAAGGAAGGAAGGAAGGAAGGAAGGAAGGAAGGAAGGAAGGAAGGAAGGAAGGAAGGAAGGAAGGAAGGAAGGAAGGAAGGAAGGAAGGAAGGAAGGAAGGAAGGAAGGAAGGAAGGAAGGAAGGAGAATTAGGTCATTTTGACCCAAAGACAGTACAAGGGTTAAAAGATTATATTCCTTCCTTATATGAATAAGACAGGTTGCTCCAATCAAGATAAACTGTTGTCTACTGTGTAGAACTAGGGATCAATTCAAATGTCAAGAATCGATTCGATTCCGATTCTTGACATTAAGAATTGATTATCAAGATTTGATTTGATTCTATTTGATTCCGATATTGATTTGGGTTAGTGTTATTAAAACTGTTTTTTCAGCTGTTGCATGAATTATATGACTGTAGTTCTGCAACATATTAATACTAGTATTATATTGAGATTCAACAGCAAGTATTGGCAGCTAATGATGCTGTAAGGACCAATCAGCTCCCAGAATGCTGATAGAACTGAAACAGAAACATCGTGGGTCAGAATTACCAAACAGATCCAGGGAGGAAACAGAGACGGAAGAAATTGGTTTTATTTTTTCCCACATTCCGTTTAAACTTTTTCCATTTTTGGTCTATTTTGGTTTACAATTTTTGAGAATTTGGTTTTTACATTTTACATTTTATGCAAATGTAACCCCAAGACAGTATATAAAGTAATGAAATATGGACAATTTATGCAATTAAAACTGAAAACTTTAATGTTTTCATACTTTAAACATATTTAAAGGCAAAAACATGGCACCAGTTATTCTGTCATCATGTCATCTTCTTCCGCTTATCCGTTCCCGGGGATGCAGGGATGCCCAGACTTCCTTCACCCCAGACACTTCCTCCAGCTCTTCCTCCAGCTCCTCCGGGGGGGAGTCCGAGGCGTTCCCAGGCCAGCCGAGAGACATAGTCTCTCCAGCGTTTCCAGTTATTCTGGTGTCCAACAAAACATTCCTTTTTTAGGGCAAAAAAACACCAAAAGTTGTAATGATGAAAAAAAATGTATCTTTAGACATTGTAGCAAGACTCGTTGCCACTGGGGTCGACCGACAGGACAGAGGACACAGGGTTTCGTGCAGGAAACGTTTTTATTCTCATTCACTGCAGACACACGTGCACCAGCACCTTCAGCAGAACTCTGGCTGCTGTGCAGCCACTTCTTATGTAGCCAGGCAGGGTGGAGAGGTTGATTGGGCGCACCTGTGCCCAATCAACTGAGTGGCTGCTCCTCCACCCTGCCACAGACATACGAATCGATTTTTGTTAGGAATTAATATGAGAATCGATTTAGAATCGGAAAATCGATTTTTTCAACTCAGGCCTACTGTTGTGACCTTTTTCTAGTCAGGTTTTTGAAAGAGGTCAGTATTTGCCTTTGGTGCAACGTACAGTTTGTAATTATTCAAGCATTTCTGGATACCTCCTCTAATTGTTCTTTCTTTTTTGTTGGTTTAGCTACTGTTGGCCCCTCCTGGTTAAGTTTGGGGGGGTATTGGTGTTGGGGGTGAAAATGGGTGAAATGTACCTTTACTGATTAAACTTGTATTGTAATAATAAAAATAATACATTGTGGGAATTGCAGAAAAATGCAGAGACAATTTCCCATTCAAAAAACGTGTGTTGTTTATTAGTAAACTTCAGAACACTGAAACACAAAATGGAGCTGTCCAGCAGCTAGAACCGGATGGAGCTCAACGTCATGACCACATTTAAAGGGTCCATACTAGTTGCATGAAGGACAATATACTGCATTTAATAATGAACGGTGTGTGGGACTACACTTGATGAATAAGGTGAATTATGTCCGTAACTTCACTACACAGGTCCCCCAGAATTCACCATATTTGAAAAAAAGAAAAACACATCAGTCACCGGGGAGGGGGGCGTATCAACCGTCCACAGCGGCTGCGCTGTACCGGAGGCTGATTCGAGCTGACTGCGGCAGGGGTCACGTCGTGACACAGGTGCGGGGCAGGCAGCGCGGGAGGCTGGGGAGGGAGGGAAACAGGGGGCGGGGGCCGAGCGGGAGGCCGCCCCCGTCGTGGGGGTTGGGCGAGTTCAACAGGCTTACCCACGTCTAAGTGAGCTGGTTTGAGGCGGTCGATGGAGAGGCGCTCCGGTTTACCGCCCATGTCCACCACAAAATGTTTGTCCCCTGCCTCCAAAACCCGGAATGGGCCCTCGTAGGGCGGGTGAAGCGGTCCCCGGTGGGCATCGCGGCGAATGAAAACATAACCAGCCGCCTTAAGTGCAGCCGGGACGTGCGACTGAGGCAGGCCGTGATGGGAAGTAGGGACAGGCGCAAAAAGTCTTGCATTGTCCAGCAGAGCGGACCGCTGGAGAGCAGCAGACCAAGGAACCGTGGCATTAGGGACAAAATCCCCTGGAACCCGCAGCGGCTGCCCATAAACAAGCTCGGCAGATGAGGACTGTAGGTCCTCCTTTGGCGCGGTCCTGATGCCCAGCATCACCCATGGGAGTTTGTCAACCCAGTTATTGTCTTTGAGGCTGGCACGCAGGGCAGCTTTCATTGACCTGTGAAACCGTTCAATAAGACCGTTAGCCTGTGGGTGATAGGCAGTAGTGCGGTGGAGTTTAACTCCGAGGTTCTGTGCCACAGCGGTCCACAGTTCAGGCCAGCGGGTCGTCCTGTCAACCATGGTCAACAGGTACGAGAAACCGTGAGAGGAGGGCAGAGGGCCGACCAGATCCACATTAACATGGTCAAAACGTCTCTCAGGAACCGGGAACAACTCTAGCGGGGCTTTAGTGTGGCGGTGGACATTGGCTCGTTGGCACTCGACACAGGTGTTAGCCCAGTCCCTAACGTCCTTCTTGAGGCCGTGCCAGACAAATTTTGCCGCAACCAGTCTCTGCGACGCCTTCGAACCCGGATGTGAGAGACCATGTATGGCATCAAACACCTGTCGTCTCCACCCTGAGGGAACAATGGGCCGAGGACTGCCTGTGGAGACGTCACACAGGAGCGTGGTACTAGTATCGCCAAAGACCACGTCCTCGATCTTAAGCCCTGTGGTAGAGGCCTTCAGGCGCTGCACGTCAGGGTCCATGGCCTGATCTGCTGCCATGCGGGCATAATCAAAACCAAGATGGACCGCCCCAGCCACAGCCCGTGACAGGCAGTCTGCAACGTGGTTGTTCTTACCGGCAACATGCCGCAAGTCCGTGGTGAACTCGGAAATGAACGACAGATGACGTTGCTGGCGGGCGGACCACGGCTCAGCCACCTTAGCCATGGCAAAAGTCAGTGGCTTGTGGTCGACAAAAGCAGTGAAATGTCGTCCTTCCAGCAGGGAACGAAAGTGTCTGATGGCAAGGTAGAGACCAAGCAGCTCCCGATCGAAAGTGCTGTACTTTCGCTCGCTGGGACGCAACTGACGGCTAAAGAAGGCCAGTGGCTGCCAGGCCCCATCTACCCACTGCTCGTAAACCGCACCAACAGCTTAATCTGAGGCGTCTGAGGTGATGGCGATGGAGGCTGTTGGGGAAGGATGCGCCAGCATGGTGGCGTCCGCCAGGGCTGCTTTAGTGGCAGCAAAAGCCTTGTCCATGCACTCAGACCAGTTCACAAGGTGCTTAGGTTTACCTTTCAAGGCCTCATGCAAGGGTTGCATGAGCTGAGCAGCTCGAGGGATGAAGCGGTGGTAAAAGTTCACCATGCCAAGGAATTCTTGCAGGGATTTTACGGTCAGCGGGCGCGGGAACCGCGTGACCGCCTCCACTTTTGATGGGAGAGGGACTGCACCATCCTTAGTAACCCTGTGTCCCAGAAAGTCAATGGTGGAGAGACCAAATTGGCACTTGGCAGGGTTAACAATCAGCCCATGTCGGCTAAGCCGCTCAAAAAGAGCTCGGAGGTGTGACAGGTGCTGAGATTTGGACGCACTCGCTACCAAGATGTCATCCAGGTACACGAAAAGAAAAGGCAAGTCCCATAACACAGAGTCCATTAGCCGTTGAAAAGACTGGGCTGCATTTTTAAGGCCAAATGGCATGCGCAAGAACTCAAAAAGACCAAATGGTGTGATCACAGCTGTTTTGGGAATGTCCAGCGTATGTACCGGCACCTGATGATATCCTCGGACGAGGTCCACCTTGGAAAAAATCACCTTACCCGCCAGGTGCGCTGAAAAATCCTAAATGTTCGGGACCGGGTATCGGTCAGGTGTCGTTGCGTCATTAAGCCGCCGGTAGTCACCACACGGGCGCCAGCCGCCCCCTGGCTTGGGGACAATGTGGAGAGGCGACGCCCACGGACTGTCGGAGCGGCGGACTATACCGAGGCGTTCCATGTTTGCAAACTCAGCCTTTGCAACGCCAAGCTTGGTCGGGTCAAGGCGCCGAGCGCGGGCGTAGACGGGCGGACCAGTAGTGGCGATGTGGTGTTCCACACCATGCTTCACGCAGAGAAAGTGGGCCGAGTGATCGCCGGAAACTCGGCAAGCAGACGGTGGAAATCATCCGAAACTGAGAGCAAACTAGATAAGTGTACGGATTCAGTCCCGCTGACCTCACACGCAAAAGAACAAAACGTGACGGCATCAATCAAACGGCGGTTCTTTACATCTATCAAAAGTCCATGTGCACACAGAAAATCGGCCCCGAGGAGGGGAAAAGCAACCTTTGCCGTAACAAAGTCCCATCCAAACCGCTGTCCTCCAAAACACAACTCAACATACCTCGTTCCGTATGTGCGGATGGGGCTGCCGTTGGCAGCCTCCATAGGGGGGCCGTGGCTGTCAGTCACCATGTCCAAACGGGATGCAGGCAGGACGCTCCTCTGAGCGCCCGTGTCGCACAGGAACCGCCGTCCGGAGATGCTGTCCCGGATGAAAAGCAGCCTGCCTCCGCGGCCGACGCTCATGGCCACTGAGCGCCGGCCCGGGCGTTTCCCGGCCCGCCAAAACTGCACGGCGAACGGCACTTGGTAGCCTTGGGTCCGAACTTTGTGTGATAAAAACACAAGCCGACCTGTTGTGGAGCAGAAGAGTGTTGCCGGGGAGAAGCGGCCGCGGCAACGAGCGCGGAGCCGTCCCGCGTCACCGGAGCGGGCTGCGCGGGGAGAAACGCCGCCACAAACTCTCCCTGACTCGCCAGAGAAAACTTATCAGCCTCCTCAGCCAGCCTCCGACAGTCAGTGATCGCGGTGTTGGCCAGAGCAGCCCTGACTTGGGAGGGCAGCTGACGCAGAAAAAGTTGGGTGAAAAGAAAATCGGGTCTGTGTTCACCCAGGAGGTCCAGCATGCGGTCCATGAGCTCGGACGGCTTGCTGTCACCCAGTCCCTGAAGGGAGAAGAGCCTGCTGGCTCTCTCAGCATCCGACAGTTCAAACGTCTTCAACAGGTGAGATTTGAGAGCTATATATTTATCCGTCGCCGGGGGATTTTTAAGAAGGCTCACCACTCTGGATGCAGTTGAATTTCCGAGAGCCGACACAACGTAGTAGTATTTCGTCGTATCGGCGGTGATCTCCCGCAAAGCGAACTGCGCTTCAGTCTGGGCGAACCATGCAGATGCCGACGATTCCCAGAATTCGGGGAGTTTGAGGGTAACAGCGTTCGTAGACATGGTCGTGTCGTGTCTCTGGATACGTCCAGCAGACAAACGTCGGGGTCACCAGTGTGGGAATTGCAGAAAAAAGCAGAGACAATTTCCCATTCAAAAAACGTGTGTTGTTTATTAGTAAACTTCAGAACACTGAAACACAAAATGGAGCTGTCCAGCAGCTAGAACCGCATGGAGCTCAACGTCATGACCACATTTAAAGGGGCCTCATCCCTGAACCATACTAGTTGCATGAAGGACAATATACTGCATTTAATAATGAACGGTGTGTGGGACTACACTTGATGAATAAGGTGAATTATGTCCGTAACATTCACTACAACATTTTATTTATAACGCACTTTATATTTAATGATCTCAAAGTGCTACAGTGCAGAAAAATAAAACATGGAACATTTTTTTTAAATATATTTAAAAACAGAGAATATAAATACGGAAGAGTATTAGGGCCATGCAGGAGAAAAAATATTTGAGAGGGGAAGATTTTTATTTATTGTGCACTTTGAGAAAAAAGTCGAAATGTCGAGATTAATGTTGAAATACAATTTCGTAAATAAAGTGGAAATGTCTCCTCTGGCCCATCAAATCCAGTTAATTCAATTCAATTCAATTTTATTTAGATAGCATCTAATACAACAAAAGTTGTCTCTAGACGCTTTCCAGAGACCCATACCCAGAACATGACTCCCGAGCAATTATTACATAAACAATGGCAGGTAAAAACTCCCTAGTGGGAGAAAAACCGTAAGCCAAACAGTGGCAAGAAAAAACTCCCCTTTAGGAGGGAAGAAACCTTGAGCAGGACCAGGCTCATAAGGGGGAACCCTCCTGCCGAGGGCCAGACTGGGGGTCGGGGACGTCAACAGCACAGCAGGCAGGTGGAAGCAGCAGCGGGATGACCAGGGGTGGGGACCGCAGGCCAGCACACAGCTCCCGAAGCTCCGGCCCAATCAGCAAGTCCCAGGTTGGGGTGCAGGGTCGGGAAAAGGTTGAGAAGGGGCAGGGCCAGGGAGAGGAGTCTTGAGGGACGAACCTTCTCCCCCGCCCAAAAGGGGCCGTTACCCTGCCCCTCTCACTCCCACGCTGCAGGATCCGGAGTTTTGCATTCAGAGATGCTCTTCGCCACCAGTAGAGGATGCTGCACCAAGAAAAAAGAGAAGAGAAAGGGGGGGCCAGCACAAGAAACTACAGGAGCGACTCTAACACACTAGAGTTTACACTACCTAGAGATTTACCAACACCAGCTAGAAGTTTACTAAACACTAATTATAGGCTTTACTAAACAGAAAGGTTTTAAGTTTAGTTTTAAAAGTGGAGGTGGTGTCAGCCTCCTTAACCCAGATTGGAAGTTGGTTCCATAGTAATGGTGCCTGATAGCAGAACGCCCGCCCTCCAAATCTACATTTAGATACTCTAGGAACTACGAGTAAACCTGCACCCTGAGAACGGAGAGCTCTGCCAGGAACATAAGGCACTATCAGGTCTTGCAAATAATGCGGAGCTAAGCCGTTTTGGGCTTTTTTAGCTGAGCAACTGACAGCTATTCAGCAGCAGTCGTTACTAATTAACTAACTAACTAACTAACTTACATCCTTGGAGTGGAACGTTAAGGGTACGTTTCTGAAGTTATGCAACTGAATTAGTGTGATATGTGTTTCAAATCAATATCGTAAAGCCAATTCGCCTTTTTTTTTCTCAACATTTCGACTTTTTTCTCGAAGTGCACAATAAAAAAAATCTTCCTCCTCTAAAATATTATTTGTATTTTTCTCCTGCCTCCGCATATAAAAGATATATTTAGCTATAAGCTTTTCTTAAAAAGGTGATTTTTCAGGCCACGTTTAAAAATTGTGCCTTGGTAATCCAATTAAGACATATGAAAAACAAAAAAAAAAGCTTAATATCAGCAAGGAGCCAGTTTTCTATTTAATCAGCCAGGAAACATATTTCCAGCTGGTAAACAAAAGGAGAAAAGTCTCCACTATCAGCTCGTCCTGAAACCCGGCCGGCGGCGTGTTTGTGCGGCGGCGGCGTGGGCGTGGGTTCCCTCCAAATGAAGACGCTGCAGGCCGTCAGTGTTTATTCAGACTGTTTATTTCTGCTCTGGCAGCAACATCAGGACAAACAGCAACACTAAAGTTCTGCAGCGGCGGAGCGGCGACGCCGTCGGGAGCAGGGCGGCGTTTCTACCTCAGGCGTAGCTGAGGACGGAGGTCTGATGGAGATTGAGAGGAGCTGGAGTCTGTGTGACGAGGAGGAGCATTCTGGGAACAGAAGAGAATAATTTACCTTCGTTAGACCTGGTATCAACAGTTCTCCTCAGAGAACCAATCACAAGCTCAGCTCAGGCGTTCACCTGGAATTAAGATGCAGCTTGAGCAGATAAATCAATGGCTGCTGGTGCTAACTATGTTTTTGGCATAAATGGGGGTTTAACGGTACACAGAAGTCACGGTTAGGTTCAAGCTTGGTACAATGGGGAAAAAAGAAAGCAGAAAATAATATTTTGGTCCTGTAATTTTGAAACATTTTACCATCCAACAACAGTGGCTTATTGGTCCTAAGTTTTAGTGAAACAGTTCAGTTCTGCTGCAGTGAACATAAAGTAGTTAATATTTCAACAAGTCCACTGTTATTTTGTATTGTTTTTTTCTTCCTGGTTTGAGTTCAGTTTATTTTACATATTACAGAGAAGAAAAACATGAAAATTTAAATTGTTCTGTCTGGAATTTATATTATTTTAAAAGATAACGTTCCTTTCTTTCAGATATTTGATCAACAAATATTATTTCAAAAGCAAGTGTTATTTAACCTATTTAAAACAAATTAAAAAATCTGGTTTGTGTGGTTCAGTTTGATTTTCTAAAAAAGATGGGGAATGAATTGTCCGATCAAATTAGATTAAAAAACAACATACGAGTCACGATGCTGATCGCTGATTCGTTGCTGATAACTGAGTTTCTGGGACGAACACGACTGTGTCCCTTTACCAATCTAATTCAAGCCAATTAAAGAGATCCTCAGGTCACTTATCAAATGTGTTTACACTGGATTCTGTTGGACCGGCGTTACTTCCGGAAGAAAATAAAATAAAATGGAAAACATTTTGGAACCAAATAAATATTAAAACAACATTTAATTACTATTGACAGTCACCCACAGACTGAAATAACACTTTATTTTAATAATTATAGTCATCTTACAGCATTTTTAATCCCAGACCGTCTCCAGGTCTGAGTCCTGATCCGGCCGGCATCAATGTTTTCCTATTTGATGCAGAGATTCAGTCGGGATTTAACCAACGTGTCCAGAAGACACGTCCCCTGGACCTGATGGACAAACGTCCACCCACTCGTGGTCAGATTTCACGGGACACATGTCAATGCCAGGTCTGAATGCAGTCAGAGATCTACGGAAGAGTGTTAGGGCCAGGCAGGAGAAAAATTATTTGAGAGGGGAAGACTTTTTTTTTTATTGTGCACTTCGAGAAAAAAGTCAAAATGTCGAAATTAATGTTGAAATAAAATTTCAAGAATAAAGTCGAAATTTTGCCTTTTTTCTCTCCACATTTCAACTTTATTCACCAAATTTTTACTTTTTTCTCAACATTTCGACTTTTTTCTCAATATTTCAGCTTTTTTCTCTAAATCATACCTCAACATTATTCTCGACGTTTCAACTTTTTTCTAAACATTTTGACTTTTTTCTCGAAATTGTACTTCAAAATTAATCTCGACATTTTGACACAATAAAATAAATAAATAAATAAAAAAAATCTTCCTCCTCTAAAATATTTTTTTTAATTTATTTTTTTCTTATTTTAAATGTATTTTTAAATTTAATTTTTTTTATTTTTTATTTTTTTATTTTAAAAAAAATATTTTTTTTTATATAAAAACAAAACTTTTTGTTTTTATTTTTCTCCTGCCTGGCCCTACTACTCCTCCGTAGAGATCCTTCAAATATCCTCAACAGTTTATTATTATTTCTTAGATCTAGACCGAGTTTCATCATCCACAGACGGACACGGGGAAGCTGATTGGTTCCTGCAGCGTTTGATCACCGAGAAAAGGTGATTTCACATTTTCTTAGATGAAATGTGAAGCTGAACGTCCCCAGAAAGCAGCATCGCTGCTTCACTTATTTCAGGGTTATAGAATATTCAAACATGTTCCTGTTTAAAAGCATCGAGTCAGTTTAAGATAAATACAACTTTCCCCCGGAGGACTGTGACTCCTGCAAACGCTGAAATGTCACGGTGATCCGGAGGCCGATGTTTGCTGGGAGACGTGTTTCCGCTGCTAACGAATGTGACAGCCGTCCGTCAGTCGCTCAGGTGGATAATTCACTTCCCAGACGGAGGCAGGTCTGCGCCCAAGGCCTGATTTGTCCTCCTGTTTTAATATAAATCCTGAGCACAAACATGTCAGACGCTGAGCGGTTTGATAGCTAATCAGCGGAGCTAATTAAAACATTAATTGGTGCACTTTCTAAAGTATGATTAGGGTAACGATATCAGCTTTCACCTGGAGAACAATAAGAACAAGTTTCTGGCCTGAACGAGGCGGTTTGGTCTCCGGGAGTTTTTGTTGTACGGTTCCTGGCCTACGGGGCCCTAAACAACCGCCTTCTACCTGCTACGGGGGGTCACATGATGAAAAAGGTCGAGCTGGGGTTCACTCTGGTTTATTTAACATATTTGGGGTTTGCTGATAGTTTATTCATCATCTATTCAGCTGTAATCAGTGTGTTTGGAGGGTTTTTGAGGCCACAAACAAACTTTTTGACCGGCCCTGGTTATGCGATTTTAACAAAATGTAACTTAGGTACATCGTACGATTAATCTTTGTACTTTTAGGAATAAAATACAGTAAGAAAACATAAGAAGTGAAAACCTAAAAAACCTGACTCAACCAGAAATCACTCCGATCACGTCACCAGTCGTCGTCTGCTGGAAGAAGCCGCCTCAACGCTGAGATTAAAACAACATTACAGTCACAGTCAGCTGTTTCACCTCAGCTGAAGTTTGTAAATAAACATCACAAACAGCCTGATGATGTTTGGATAAAAAAAACCAGTAGAGGACAGCCCTGAAGACGTTTGCAAACCCTGAAAGCAGAAGCTGCAGGTTCCTACCATGACCCTACGATGACCATATGAGCCTGCGATGAGTCTACGATGACTCTACGATGACCCTACGATGAGATTATGACACTATGATGAGCCTATGACCCCAACAATGACCCTACGATGAACCTACGATGAGCCTACAATGAACCTAGGACATCTATGATGACCCAACGATGACCCAACAATGAGCCTACGGGGACCCTACGATGAGATTATGACGCTACGATGAGTCTATGGCCCCAAAGTTGACCCAACAATGACCTTACGATGAGCCTACGGTGACTCTACGATGAGATTATGACGCTACGATGAACCTATGGCCCCAAAGATGACCCCACGATGAGCCACCGATGAGCCTATGATCCTACGATGAGCCTATGACTCTACGATCACCCCACGATGACCCCAAGATGACTCTACGATGAGCCTACGATGACCCTATAATGAGCCTACGATGACCCTATAATGAGCCTACGATGAGCCTATGACCCCACAATGACCCCACGATGAGCCACCGATGAGTCTATGACCTCAACGATGACCCTCCGATGAGCGTATGACTTTAAGATGACCCTACGATCTCTGAAAATCTCTCAAAATCTTTCAACCGACTGAAAAGAGGCACTTGCACTGAAATAAAAAGCTCTTTTACATCATAGTTAATATTTATTCAGTGGAAAGGAAGCAACATGCACGGCGGTGACTCAGGGAAACACACACCAGGAGCTGATTAGATTCATAGCTGTGGCCGGAAGAATGACGAGACTCAGGGGATCAAACCACCGTCTCCCCGGCAGGAATCGTTGTCTCCAGATCAGAGACGGAACCGCAGCGCTGACACTGATGGATCCGCCGGGTCCAGAGGACCCGAGACAGATGAACTAACTGACTTAATATCGACGGGAAAATAAACAGCAGCTCCGAGTTACGTCTGGAACAGAACCGCAGGAAACCACCGAACCGAGGCCGCCGGGCGGGAAACCGTCGTACTCTGGTCTGGTCTCCGTCCTGGACTCTGGGCAACATCTGTACGGTACTGTGCCAGTTCTGGTCCGTTGCTCCGGACCGTTCAGTCCCGGTACAAGAGGAGTTGAAGCCGTTCCTGCCCTCACCTACGATCGTGAACCGAGGCTACGAGTCGGACCTGGGACACGCTGGCCTGGAAACACCGAGCTGTTCCCCTGGAGGAGCTGGAGAACCTCTGGAGACGCCAGGACTCCTAATTCTAGTTCTACCCGTCAGGTTCTCTCCACTTGAGAGATTAAAGTTGCATCTTCAGAGGCCCCAACGATGGGCTGGAGCTACAGGGAGTCATGGTACAAGACGATGGTACGTCTCACGTTACCTGGTGTCCCGGGGAGTTTCCCTGGTCAGGGTCAGGACTCGGGGCTGGAGGCGCCGTCTTCTTCTTCTGTCAGGTCCTTTGGAGAGCTGAGCAAAAGGAGGAGATGAAGGAGAGAAGAGATCAGCATTGAAATACATTTTATTTGAAAAGATCGCCTTTAGGTCAGTATTTTTTATCATAACATCGTAGCCTGGTAGCGTTGGACGTACACGTGGACATTGGCATGTAAACAACACGTTGCTGTCATGTTTGAAATGAGCAATGAGTTGTAATTAAGTCTGTATCCAGTTACAAACGCGGGCGGTGAGAAACGGTCACCGCAGCAACTCACGTTTTGGCGCCGCTGAAGAAGCGGCGACGCAGGACGAAGGCCAGGGTGGAGAGGACCATGATGGTGGTGCACATGGTCTGGAGACCGGCCTGCCGTCGAGGGACGGGGTCAGAGGGACGGGTCAGAGGGACGCCTGCATGTCCACGGGTGTGTCTGTCTCCGGGGCTGATGGGAGTCCAGGCGTCTGTCTGCCTCCGGGGCTGCTGGGAGATTAGCCCCAGATTAGCGATGAGATGCTGCATGACGAGGCGGGTGCTGACTAAGCTGAGTTGTGATTGTGTCTGCACGTGTTACCTAATCCCCACCCTGGATCACCGGCCTCCATCCATCCATCCATCCGTCCGTCCGTCCGTCCATCCATCCATCCATCCATCCATCCATCCATCCATCCATCCATCCATCCATCCTTAAATTTGGTCTTGGTCTTGTCTTGGTCTTTTTGGTCTCGGTCTTGAGCTGAACTAGTCCTGGTGCTGGTCTTGATACTCTCTGGTCTTGGTCTGTTATGGTCTCGGTTTAGTGGGTCTGGACTGCAGGTCTACTTGGAGCCTCCCAGGTCTTGTTGAAACAGCCGGCGGTGCCTCCTGTCTCCAGTCGGGGTGTCGGGGTTCACAGCAGGACGAGGTTTGGGGGTTCAAACACTGATTTGGTGCATTTTCAGATATTGACCTGATAAAAGTAACTCAACCCCAGGAATAGAGATGGGAATTGATAAGATTTTTACAATTCCAATTCCATTTTCGATTCTGCTTAACGATTCGCTTCTTTATCGATTCTCATTTGGGAAAAAAGGACAACAATGAGGCAAATGGCACTAATATGATCGTCAACGTTCGTTAGTTAATTAGTTACCAGCAATATTATTAGCTAAGGACTAGCTAACGTTGCTGCTGCTGCTGCTGGGCTGAGAATTACTGACATTAGTCTGGTAATGGATCGAACACACGACATTCATTGATTGTTATTGCTGCTGTGTGTGCAAATGTTTTTGCATGTTGGTATTATTTCCTCCCTGCTTTGACAAAATATTCACTTAGCAAGTATTTCAAGTTGCCCTGTTGTCTCTTTTTTACTGAAATGTAACCAGACTATTGAGCGTTTGTATTGATTTGGCGCCATGTTTACTATTGACTGCTGGTGTTCGTTCGTACCCACCGGAATCAAAAAGGGAATCGTTTGCAAAATTTGCAAATGATTCCAAGGAATTGAAACACTGGGAACCGGTTTCCGAACAAGAACCGGTTCTCGATTCCCATCCTTACGCAGGAAACTGGTGGAAACTCGTTATAAAAAGCTGATAAATCATCCGTCAGAGGAAGCTGAAGGCCTGAAGTCTCCGGACCAACTAGGGGGGAAAAAAACGCTGCGGCAGCATAATGAGGACGATCCAGCAGGGTTATAAACACAACCCCCCCCAGAGGTCGTAACTCTTGTGGGCGCGAGGCGCCGCACGTCGCTGCGATGTGGCCCTGCATCTCATCTCAGCTCCCAGAGACGCTGATGATGGACAGAAGCTCGCCGGGGCGTGACGACGAGCCGCAGAGCTGTCGCCGTTTGTGCAACATGACGGACGCTTTCGGTCGTCTCCAGGAATTATGGTCTTAATTTGGACGAATTCAACTTTCTGTTTTCATGAATCGTGTGTTTTCAGAAGCAGACAGGTTCAACATCAGAAAGGACAAATATGCTGCTTTATGCCAATGTTTATTCAACTTTCCACAAAAAAAAAGCTTTTGACCTGAATGTAACATTCCTTCATAAATACAAACACAATGTAGTCCCCAACTTTACACTTGTAAAGACTAACTGGTAACACTTTACAATAAGGGTCCCTTAATTAACGTTAGTTAATGCATTATTAAGCATTAATTAACAGTTTAATAATAGTTAAATAACCATTAGTATGTATTACTTAACATTAATTAGCATATTAGTTAATGCATTAATAAACAGTTAGTTAATGCATTATTAAGCATTAATTAACAGTGTAATAATAGTTAAATAACCATTATTATGTATTACTTAACATTAATTAGCATATTAGTTAATGCATTAATAAAGTTAATTAATGCCTACTGCTCAGAGTTAATTAATACATTAGTAAGCATTAATAAACGTTACATGATGTAATTATTTATCCATATGTATGCATTACTTAGTATAAAGTAATACATTAGTTAATACATAAGTAAAACGTTAATAATGTCCCTAGTAATCATTTACTAATGGTGTTTATTTGAAGTGAATATGCATTAAGTAACAGCTACCTAATACATCTACTAATCATTCGCTAATGGTGTACATGTTTACTGGATGGGCATTATTAAACAACTATTTAGAGTCTTAAGTAATCATTTCCTAATGGTGCTGTGTATGTTATCAGGTAGCTTACCTGACCTTATGAACGGTAACCTGACATAAACCTTAATAAATGTATAGGAGTGGCTCATAACCATTACTTAACCATTAGTAACGGCTTGCTGGACCCTTATTGTAAAGTGTAACACATTTATCCCTTAGGTAACACATTATTAATGCTTAACTGCCTCATAAGCATTACTTAACCATAATTAACCATTAGTAAATACTATTCTGGACCCTTATTGTAAAGTGTAACACATTTATCCCTTAGGTAACACATTATTAATGCTTAACTGCCTCATAAGCATTACTTAACCATAATTAACCATTAGTAAATACTATTCTGACCCTTATTGTAAAGTGTAAGACATGTATCCCTTACGTAACACATTATTAATGCTTAACTGCCTCATAAGCATTACTTGACCATAGTTAACCTTTAGTAAATTAAGCAATCACATATAAAGAAGTTTACACTTTTTATTTAAAACAAAATAAAACAGATTTTAACAGATAACATTTGTTATATGTATACAACATATATATATATATATATATATATATATATATATACACACACACATCTGTGATAACAGATACGTAACAACAATTCGCACAGAGGATATATTAACGTTTTACTTATGTATTAACTAATGTATTACTTTATTTACTTTATTAATGCATTAACTAATATGCTAATTAATGTTAAGTAATACATAATAATGGTTATTTAACTATTATTACACTGTTAATTAATGCTTAATAATGCATTAACTAACTGTTTATTAATGCATTAACTAATATGCTAATTAATGTTAAGTAATACATACTAATGGTTATTTAACTATTATTAAACTGTTAATTAATGCTTAATAATGCATTAACTAACGTTAATTAAGGGACCCTTATTGTTAAGTGTTACCCACTTTACAATAAGGGTCCAGCAAGCCTTTACTAATGGTTAAGTAATGGTTATGAGCCACTCCTATACATTTATTAAGGTTTATGTCAGGTTACCGTTCATAAGGTCAGGTAAGCTACCTGATAACATACACAGCACCATTAGGAAATGATTACTTAAGACTCTAAATAGTTGTTTAATAATGCCCATCCAGTAAACATGTACACCATTAGCGAATGATTAGTAGATGTATTAGGTAGCTGTTACTTAATGCATATTCACTCCAAATAAACACCATTAGTAAATGATTACTAGGGACATTATTAACGTTTTACTTATGTATTAACTAATGTATTACTTTATACTAAGTAATGCATACATAAGGATAAATAATTACATCATGTAACGTTTATTAATGCTTACTAATGTATTAATTAACTCTGAGCAGTAGGCATTAATTAACTGTTTATTAATGCATTAACTAATATGCTAATTAATGTTAAGTAATACATAATAATGGTTATTTAACTATTATTACACTGTTAATTAATGCTTAATAATGCATTAACTAACTGTTTATTAATGCATTAACTAATATGCTAATTAATGTTAAGTAATACATACTAATGGTTATTTAACTATTATTAAACTGTTAATTAATGCTTAATAATGCATTAACTAACGTTAATTAAGGGACCCTTATTGTAAAGTGTTACCGACTAACTTAAGATTCCTGTTTTTTTTTAAGAAGCTCAATGTAAAACAATGAACCATATGCATCACAAACATTGTACAAGAAGTGCATTGGTCAGTTACAGTTTCCATGTAATTATGTCTTTTTTTTTTTTTTTTTTTTCCCTTGTCTGCACACATATTAATGATTGATACCATGACGGTAGAAACCAAAGGTATATATATGTGCATCATTACTATATTTAATATATATACATATATATACGCATACATATGCGTACACATACATAAATATACACATACAAACCCAGTGTTTTTTTTTGGGTGGGGGGGATGACGACATCCACTGCCAATCCAGGAAGCAGGAACACACGGAAACACACGTCAAGCACTGGAAATCTGCAACAAAAAACCACAAACAAAACACGAAACCGGCACGGAGCCGACCAAAACACGAACAGCAATCGACCCAAATCTTGAGATCTGATCGCAGTCTGAGCTAAGCTATCGCTACCGCTACCTAAACCCAAAAACTAGAGAGCCAGCATGCAGGTGAACAAGCCAGTGTGTATGTCTATGCGTGTGTATGCGTGTATGTATATGATCATGCGTGTGTGTGTGTGTGTGTGTGTGTGTGTGTGTGTGTGTGTGTGTGTATATGTGTGTTCGTACGTGTGTGTGTACATGTCTTTGTGGCTGTGTGTGTGGCTGTGTGTGTGTGTGTGTGTGTGTGTGTGTGTGTGTGTGTGTGTGTGTGTGTGTGTGTGTGTGTGTGTGTGTGTGTGTGTGTGTATATGTTTGACCCCCACGACCCCAACGACCCCCACCCGGCAGGGGGCCAGCCTGCCCGGAGAGACAGAGCCGCCCCGGCCGCCGACGCGGGCAGGCGCACCCGCCCCCATGAAAGTGGCCCTCCAAGACCAGAGGGGCACCCCGCCGCAGAGGCAGCGGGGGGGACCGGAGACGGGCCCGGAGAGAGGGAACCCCCCAACAGGGCGATACCCGCGCAGGCCCGACAACGGAGGGCCCCAGACCCAGGCATCCCATGTAATTATGTCTAACCTCATATGGAGGAAAATAAAAGGCTCAAAAAATATCCCCCTATCCTGAGTGGGATCAAAACAGGGTGATAGAAAATATAAATTACAAACAAATAAAGTGCACATGTAACAGCAGGGAGTGTAACTCAACCTATAAAGTGCAGTTGGGCTATAATTAACTAATACTTTAGATTCTTATTTGGTTCTTCATCCACCGTCATTTCATATCCTGTCGGTCGCGGCCCGCAGGAATGTTTGGATTGAGATTTTACATTTACGAAATCATGTATCATCAAATCATCAAAGTGTTTTATAGCCATATTCCCTTCAAAAAGGGTAAAAAACACATTTGGCCCATTTTGGCCCAGTATAGGTATCCAAGTGCCCAGATAGAGAGTCCTCCTGGTGCTATCAACACTAAAACCTTTATAAAATCTATGTGCTTTAAGCTATTCTCATGTAACTTGGTACAGTTGTAGTCAAGGAGTTGCTGAATCCAGGCAGTGGTGTCTTTATAATTATATGCATTGCTATCATGATTTTTTTCTTTGGTTTATCACAATTTGCTCAGACATGTAAACATTCACATTTTTTCTGACACTGGAAATGTATCCTGGGATGTCTTAGCTATCCATCGAGACCAAGATTATGCATATTGTCCTTTTAATTGTGGAGATATTGTTGATTTACTTTGGATAGGCCTGTTCAGGTGAAATTCAACTCCAAAATCCCTCGGGGGGAACAGGTTAAACTAAACGTTTTCTAGTCAGCCTTCCATCGTACTTCCCTCACTCTAGGTTTAAACGATTAACGTAACCGGATATTGCCGCTCGGCTGATGATGTCACCGATGAAACCATCTTTGAAATGAGAGGTCCTACAGGGAACTCAGATTTGATCAGAAAAACAGCCAACGAGCATCATGGGGGAACAGAAAGCTGAATCAGCCTCGCTGGAATAACCAACTGTGACTGAAATAAAGAGGGCGGGTCCCAGCAGGTTTAACGACAGGACCGGGAAACGAAAGGCCTCAGAAAACCCACGGCTGACGTCCTGGGGTTTTGTCCAGTTCTTCTTACACAGAGGAGGAAGACAAACGCAAGAGAAGCCATCATAATGAAGTTGTAATTTAGGAGGAAATGTGAACAAACATCCGATCAAAACGCCTCCCGTCTGTATTTTAGTCGTTTCCTGCGACGGAGGAAACCCATTTCCTCCGGTTCTCCCTCCTGGACCTGGTCCTGGTAAACAGGTGTGTTTGTGCAGCAGGAGGAGAGAACGTGTCGCCATGACGACGGGTCTTGTCAGCCTCACGGCGGCCTGATGGATCGGCTCGGAGGAGAGGAACTATTTTCTGACTCTCATTATGTTGTTTACCGGCCTCACCTGTTTCCCTGCCCTTGAGCCAGGCACCAGGAACAAACCCCACCCGCCTCGCAGCGCCAGGGCAGCAGATCTAACGGACCCTTCTCCAACAGGCGTCGGTTTGAATGAATTACTCCCTGAAAAGTTAATCAGGGACCCCTCATCGGCAGCCTTCACCTTTCCTGGCCTGGTGAATTTTTTTAGCCCCTTTTTTTTGTGAGTGAAACAATTTTTTTAACCATTTGACTCGAACCTGAATTGAATTAGATGCATATCTTTCAATGCCATGAACACATGGAAAACAAATTATTATCCAGCAATTCACTTTAATACAAAATAACAAAATTAACTGAATAAAATAAGTATCTTTCTTAAACAGTAACCTGTCCTACTTAACTTAAAATTGTATAAATTAATATAAAACAATAGAAAGAAAGCAGAAAATCCATTCTGTAATACTGTAAATTTTTAGTGCAATAATAAAAGTGCAAACAGAAAGTCTGTAGAAAACTTATATGTTAATATTTGCGCCTCAAGGCCATGACTTTAGGCTTACAGAAGAGTATCAGGGCCAGGCAGGAGAAAAATAAAAATAATATTTTAGAGGAGGAAGATTTTTTTTCCGTTATGCACTTCGAGAAAAAAGTCGAAATGTCGAGAAAATAGTAGAAATATTTAGAAAAAAGTCAAAATTTCGTGAATAAAGTTGAAATGTTGAGATAAAAGGCGAAATTTCGACTTTATTCACGAAAGTGCACAATAAAAAAAAAATCTTCCCCTCTCAAATATTTTTTCTCCTGCATGGCCCTGTAGTAAAACAGAAAAAAATAACTTATAAACTCAACAGCTCAATGCCATTTTCCATTGGCAGTATTGACTATTTTCTGACTCTCACAGTAATACGGTACAAAGTGCGTCTCTTTTCAGCTCAATACGGGCCGTACTTTAGTTTATAAATACGGGACGATTCCGTTTTTCAAGGGACGATTGGCAACCCTAGTCTTCTTCCCTGCAGAGCCTCGGAGACGTTCGCCTGCGGCGTCTCTCAGCGTCTCTCAGCGTCTCGCAGCGAGACGGCGAGCTCTAATCAGTCATTAAGAACATTTACATCTTGTTCCTTTTAAGAGTCCTTGTTATCAGTGTGACGGCCGAGCTGAGGGTTATCAGGGTCACGGCTCTGAGCTCTGAACAGTGAGACTTAACAATGAAAATAAGAATTATAATTCAGAAAATGCTCAAATTTATATTAATATTAATAAGGTTTTACTTTCTAATGTTTCATCAGCAAAGTTTTTAGGTGTCAGTATTGATGAGAAACTTTGTTTTAAGAATCATTGCAAATTTGTGTGCAAGAAGGTCTCAAAATCCTTGGGTATCATGAAAAAGGTTAAAAGTAAGCACTTTATTAACTTTGTACAACAGTTTAATTTATTCCCATATCTCTTATTGTAATTTAATTTGGGCTAGCACTTATCCTTCTTTTTTACGACTTATTCATAGACTCCAAAAATCTTATTATCATTCATCCTCCACAAGGAGGAATGATTTGCATATCCCCTTCTGTAGAACCGACGTTTCTACATTTTCATTTAATTGTGGAACAGTTTAAAACATCTAAGTGAAACATGCTCAACATTATCTGCATTTAAAAGAAAAGCTGAAAAAAAGTTTATAGATTTTTAATATATCTGTGTTTTTCCTTCACCACTATTCAAATATATTTCTAAGCTATTTAATTGTATTCTGAAGTATCGTATAACTCTGAGTTATCAGTTATACAGTATAGGCACATGTATTGTGTTTATATGGTTTTGTGAATTTGTTTTTTATTTTTTCTTGTTTTTAGGGGGGGTTTTATGACCTCTCCTGCTCTTCTTTTCTTAACTTTTTTCCTCTGTCTAATGTTCCTTTTTACGAGTGCACACAATAAAACAAACACCAGGAAGGAGGCTGGAGCTGCAGAAACCAACGTGTTCGGTCTCCAGGAGCCGAAGAGCAGATAATTGAGATTAGAAATGAGAATAATCTCCTGGCCAGCGTGATCAGCTCGGGGCCGCCGGCGGTGCCAGCCTCAGCTGGGCCAGGAATTGATTCTGAAATGGTTTCGGTTCATGAAGCTCTGACAGCCTCGGAGATGTGTCTTGGGTGTGATGTTCAGAACCGCTCAGCCTCCCGGGGCGAAGCGGCCGTCCACCGGCTCCACCTTCTCCACCTGCTCCACTTCCCCGTAAATCCTCCACTCACCTTCAGTTCATCCACTTTCTCGAGTCAGATCAAATCCTGAAACATCAAATCTGATCAAGATGAGACGGTAATTAAAGTTCAGTTCAACTCAAAAAATGTTTTATTAATCCCAGAAGGGACATTAATTGTTCCAATAGTCATTATTTGAAGTTTCTTATAATAATTATTGTAGAGACCAAAGAAAAAAGGCAATTTTTCAAAACCACATAGTACTGCAGTTACAGTGTAGTATGTAGTATGTAGTATGTACTGCATACTGCAATACGTCCTAGACGCTTGGCTGTGACCTAAAAAAACAACAACAAAAAGACACATTTCCGAGTAGTTTAGATTTCATGTTTTATTTTTTCTCAGGTGTGTGAAGGTACAAGTGTGCAAACATGCTGAAAACACTACAAAGCTGCTGCACTCGCTCCCACTGACGGCGCAGCACACAAATACATATGCACACAGTACTCAGATACACGCAACCCTTCTCAGGGAGATACTTAGAAAAATATAAAGTTTTCAACTGATGGACAGAAATATTTCACAACAAAAACACACGTTTGCTGAATCATGAGAGAGTCATCAGCAAAGAAAAGTACATTTTCATCTTAAAGTGAAGGTTGAAGTAGATATACTTGAGTGTGTGTGTGTGTGTGTGTGTGTGTGTGTGTGTGTGTGTGTGTGTGTGTGTGTGTGTGTGTGTTAGCTAAAGCACGATGAGTGTTGGCAGAAAGAAAAGAAAAGAAACCGGTCGCTGGTTCTGGTCCGACCGCGGAGGGAAGCTGACGTCGGAACTTGCAGAAACCCCGTCTGAGCGACGGCTTTACTGCCGCCGGAGCTGGAGTATTTTGAGCGGGAGTGGAAACTGTTTATTCTCAAGTTTATTTGAGTTTATTTAAATCCAGCGGCCTGTTTTGTGTCTGAAGCAGCTCCAGCAGCTCCGTCTGCTCGGCAGGAAGTTTTCTGCTCACCTTATCTGTAACACTCAACGTTTGTCCACGGAGGGGAAAAAAGGATTTATTTTTGATTCTCTGCCGTTTCTTCGCTGTTGGCTCGGTCACATGACCACAACTTTACTCTTTGCAGATCTAAAAATGCCCAAAAGAGTTCAAAATTAGTTCAAAAGTGTCCCATTGGACTTTTAAAATTTTGAAACTTAAGTTAATAGTTTATTAAAATGTTCTGATCCAGTGAATGAGCAGTCTTGGTGGATCAACGTGAAATGACGCTCTCTCGTAATCATTTAAAAAAATGTGTTCAGAATGGATATTCAAAACCCTTTCTCTATTTTGTATAGTAGGGTTTAAATGGTGAAGGTCAGCTGTCTTTGTTGCCGTAGCAACATGACTGGCAGTAATTGTTTTATGAGAAAAACAACCGATAGCAGCAGAGTGAGCGGGGAGCAGCGGGAGGCGAAGCAAACAGGGTGCTCACAGGAGCACACAAATAAATAGAAGATTCAGACTGCAGGATCTTACAGACGTAACCGCCGTTAAAACTTCATCAATAACAACGAGAGACGAGCTGCTTAAGAACTTCCTCTCGGGCCTCACGACCACAGATTCATTTCCACTTTCTAAAGTCGGCAGCCTTTTAACCGCCTGCTCTTTACCGCCTGATTGAGCGACTGTTGACGTGATTAGTTCCACTTGTGCTCGTTTTCCTCACAAATTAAGTTTCCCAGTCTGCAGCGAAAATGGTCTTTGAATGTGATTCGATTTCTGCTCCGATGGCAGCGAGATGAAAAGGGAAGTTGGGGTTTCTGGAGACGATAAAGCAGGAAGGAGGTTTAATACCAGAACCTGTGTCTCGATAAGATCTCCTTCTCTCAGCTTTATTGATCCCCTGCTCTGGTTTCTGATTATTATCCTGGATGCAGAAATCTGAGCCTGGAGGGAAGAACCTTGTTGTGACAGATTTAACCATCCTGGATGGTTTAGTTCAGGGGTCTGCAACCTTTATTACCAAAAGAGACATTTTGCCCCCACTTCTACAAAAAAAGGGGCCGCAAAAAATAACAGAGATTTTCATCTTTTATTTATTTTAGCTGTTACAACCACTAAATATAAATATAAAACATTTAGCTGCAGCTTGGCAGCTTTAAAAATAAATATAAAATAATAGATGTATAAAAGAATAGATGCTCTGATATTCTTATGAATTTATCTTTCATATATTCCCCGTCTTTACGACCTCCAGAGCCGCTAAAAAACCAGCAGTGTTGACTGTTGGAGGTTTTCCACTTCTTAAAAAGATAGTTTGCTCTCTTCAGCTTTTTGTAGCAGTTCCGGTTCGGTATTTTCCTGCAAATGCAGCTTGTTTTGGAAGTGTCTTAGTTTAAACGTTACATTTTTTGTTGTTGGATATCTTCTCGCCACATTTCAAGCACGAAGGTAAACTGGCAACATTGGCGATGAAGGTATATGAATATGGCTGATGATGTTACGTGTAGGCCTGTGTTGAAAAAAACGATTTTCCGATTCTAAATCGATTCTCATATTAATTCCCAAAAATCGACTCGTATGTCTAAAGATCGATTTTTTTTTTTCATCATTACAACTTTTGGTATTTTTTTTTTTTGTTTATGCCCTAAAAAGGAATGTTTTGTTGGACACGAGCATTCAAGTTTACAGTTTTAATTGCATAAATTGTCTATATTTCTTTGCTTTATATTCTGTCTTGGGGTTACATTTGCAAAAAATGCTAAAAATCCATATTCTCAATAATTCTGCCCCACAATGTTTCTGAAAGCAGTTCTATCAGCATTCTGGGAGCTGATTGGTCCTTACAGCATCATTAGCTGCAATACTTGCTGTTGAATCTCAATATAATACCAGTATTAATATGTTGCAGAACTACAGTCATATAATTCATGCAATAGCTGAAAAAACTGTTTTAATAACACTAACCCAAATCAATATCGGAATCGAATCGAATCAAATCTTGATAATCAATTCTGAATCTTAAGAATCGGAATCGATTCTTGACATTTGAATCGATCCCCAGCCCTAGTTACGTGACTGAGATATATTTTCGTTGACAAATTTCGTTTAAAATGAGATGGCATCAATGCAAACTCCAAGATAACTGCCAAACAAAATAAACTAATAATATGAATAAAAATGAATTCAGAAATATCATTTATTTGTGTTCGGGTTGTTTTCAAGGCCAAAGGGAGCTGCAGGTTGCAGACCCCTGGTCCAGGCCGTAATTTAAAGCTTAGCCTGACTAGAATAGAAGGATATCGGGTCTTAACTATTTGTGCAGTCATTTATTTATTTATTCATTTATATATTTATTTATTTATTTATTCCTTTGCCAGCAGTCGTGCCGTCCCAGCGGAGGCAGCAGGAAGGAACCGCAGATGAACGATCCACGAGCAGCAGAGGAGACTCATTACTGCCCCATTAATGCCAGATGCCGGCGGGGGACAGACGGGCGACGGCGACGTCACCGGAGCAGATGCAAACCGCAGATTGGATCAAATGTCCATCCTAAACAAATTTATGGGGCATGTTTTGGGCTCTGATGAGCTGCCAGAGCCAGATGAGGACCGGCAGCCGTCCGCCGACCGGGAGGTCGAGCAAGGTAAGGAGAGCCGGGACGCCGTATCTGGAAACGGGCTGATGGCACCGGCAGATCAAACTAGAGTGGGTTCATTAAGCCCTTAATGCAGCCGTGGAGGCAGCAACCCCCCCCAGGCAGGTTCAGGAGGTAAACTGTCTGACAGTCCTGTAAATATTAGTGCTGGAGACGTCTGACGGCGTTCAGCTGCTGATATCAGTGTGTGTGTGTGTGAGTGTGTGTAGTCGTGTGTGGGGGAGCAGGAAAAGAGAAGCCCTCTGCGACACATCAATACATCAGCATGTCAATGAGTTGTAAACGAAGGCCCAACACTGTGCACATTTGCCCACAGTAAACGTATACAAACACCTCAGTTGAACAGGACGTTAAATAGAGAGTAAGAAACACCGTAGTTCGACACTAAGAGGATCTATTAACAGTCAGCAGCTCCATGGTCCCGTAACCGTGGCGACAACATCCCACCGCCCCCCTCCTCGCCCAAAAGTCTCAGCTTTTCCTCCGTCTTTCAGTATATGATGAGGTGTGTATAAACTGTAGGGGGCCTTGAAACAAAAGATAAAATTAATAAATAATTCAAGTCTGCAAAGATGCTAAATTACTACGTTGGAGTATTAGGGCCAAACTAAGAAAAAAAAAGGAAATTACGAAAATAAAATCATAATAATATGAGAATAAATTCGTAAAATTACGAGAATAAAGTCGTAAAATTACGAGAATAAAGTCGTAAAATTACGAGAATAAAGTCATAATGTTGCGAGAATAAAGTCGTAATATTTTGAGAATAAAGTCGTAATATTACGAGAATAAAGTCGTAATATTAAATATATTATAAATATATAAATATAACTTCACAAGATGCTCAATATTCAACATTTTAACACACTCTTCCTGTTAGAGTTCTCATAAATTACGACTTTATTCTTGTAATATTACGACTTTATTCTCATAAATTACGACTTTATTCTCGTAATGTTACGACTTTATTCTCATAATATTATGACTTTATTCTATCACGACTTTATTCTTGCAACATTATGACTTTATTCTCGTAATTTTACGACTTTATTCTCATTATATTATGTCTTTGTTCTCGTAATTTCCAATTTTTTTTTTTTTCTCAGTTTGGCCCTAATACTCCGTTGTAAATTACACATTTGGATCATACATAGTCCAAAAAACGCTATTTCTGTTTAAAATCATTGGCTAATTATACTTTTTTCGCCTTGAAACAGTTGCACTCTTTCTGCAGTTTTTCACAATAAAAGCTCATGGTAATGGGGCCGTTTCATTTTTTTGTAGCATATATTTTTAGTATACATTACAGATTAAAGAATTCAAATCCTGTTTAGAAATGATGACGAATCACTGAAGTGAAACGTTGAAATATCTATTTATCTGCTTAGTAATAGTTAACAACGTTTTCGTACATAAATACAACCTTGAACAGTTAAGACGCCGCCCCGAGCTACCAGCAGGTCAGAGGTAAATGATAAGATAAGATAAGATAAGATAAGATAAGATAGTCCTCTTTCTTCACTTTGCAACAGTTGGAATCTTTCTGCAGTTTTTCACAATAAAAGCTCATGTTAAAGGGGCTATTTTATTTTTTTAGCCTATATTTTTATTATACAATACGGATTAAATTATTCAAATCCTGTATAGAAGTTATGACGAATCAGTGAAGTGAAACTTTAAAATATCTATTTGAGTTTAATTTACATTTATGTGACTAATAAATGGCGACCTCAGGGCCGCAGAGACTGTTGATGTTTTTAAAAAGAGGCTCAAGACTCATCTCTTTAATCAGGCTTTTAACTGACTCATTTAACTCTTTTACATTTTTTATGCTCACCCTTATTTTTATTGGATCTTACTACTCTGTTTTATAGTTAGTTTATCCTTTTTTATTATCATAATTTATTCTCATTGTTTTATCTTAATGTTTTATCTAAATATTTTAGTCGTTATTTATGGTCTATTTTATACATTTTACTGTCTTAGTCCTTTAGTTTTTAATGTCTTGCTTTTTAGACATACTTTTAGGATTTTACGTTATGTTATACTTTTTAAACTCTATTAGTGTATTTTATCCTGTTTTCTTGTAGCTTTTATCTCCAGTGTTTCCTCATGGGGAGCCTCCATGCTGGGAGTGACTCTGGCCTGCAGGGGGTCGTCCTGGGGATGGTTCTGGCCTGGATGGTGGTGGAGTTCTGCACCACGGCTTCACCGCTGTGGTGTGGACTTCTCTATCCGTCCGGGCCGGGATGGTCTCTGTGGGCCCCCCCCCCCCTTCTAGCTGCGGGCTATGGGACCTCCTGGCGTGGACGGCTCCCTGTTACCGT
The DNA here is from genome assembly GCF_033807715.1 of Cololabis saira. Lineage (NCBI taxonomy): Eukaryota > Metazoa > Chordata > Actinopteri > Beloniformes > Belonidae > Cololabis > Cololabis saira. The sequence goes on along the minus strand of NC_084587.1, from coordinate 3,629,169 downwards.
TTCCTCACCTGGATCCTCTGTGCCTAGCCATGTCTGCACCATGTGTCTGCGTGTGTCTATCTGTGTGTGTGCGGGGAGGGGGAGGGGGGGGGGGGCACTAATACATTTTATGTTTATGTTTTATGAAAAGCACTTTGTGTTACATTTTTTTTGTATGAAAGGTGCTTTAAAAATAAAGTTTGATTTGATTTGATTTGAGTAAACGTAACTGTGCTGGCAGCTCCGGACAGTTTTTACTAAAGTTGCTACATGAACCAGACTAATGTCGGTCCGTAAAGCTAGCGTCTGACGACGGTGCGTTTCATCAGATCCGTTAACGATAACCTTTGCTCCCGCGTGACTCTCGTAACATGACGAGCTAACGACGTTTTGGAGATTAAAGTCACGATTCTGATGAAATCTTCACGTTATTTACTTTTATCGTCCCATCGAGGCAGATTTTCTTTACGTAACACAACCGAGGTAAAAAATAAAGTTACATCTTCTACTAGCTTTAGCCTTTTAGCATGATACAGCATCGCTGCTACGTAGCCTTTAAGAGCCCGACCTTTGACCTGGTTCTCGCTTGCATAGCCAAAATGTTTAGCCAGCGAGCTAAAAACATGAAACCAGGAACGCTCTCCCAACTCTGCAACATCTCTGAGGTAAATCAAAAACAAAACAGCTGTGACCTCTGCGTCACACGGAGACGTCACGTTGCAGCAGACGGCTGCGACAGGAGCTAACAGGAGGAGAAGTGGACAGTCGGCGTTAGCGAAGCTCCACTGACACAAGCGAAGACCGAGGACGGCGTCGGGCGACATCTCCGGGCGTCCGACCGGCCGGCCGCCGCGGTGCAGAAACACCAAAATAAGGAAGGATGTTGCACATAAACCGCGCTAGCCGGACCCGTAAACCCTCCCCCTCAACTCTTCTCTCCTCCTCTGAATCCTCCCATCCCTCCGGCCTCACACCGCCGAGCTGGACACCTGCAGCCAGCCCGCCTCCGTGTACGCGCCCGTCACGTGCCAGTACAGCGCCGCCATCAGCTTGGTCCACACCAGCTGCACCTCGGCCGTGAAGAACTCTGGGAAATCCTCGGACAGAACGTTCAGCATCACGCCGCTCAGGATCTGGGGAGGACGGAGAGAAACGGAGAGAAAGAGACAATCACTCGTCTGTGGGAACGACAGAAGTGCTGGTCCTGATGGGAGGTTACCATGGAGATACTGTACATGTGGATGGATGGATGGATGGATGGATGGATGGATGGATGGATGGATGGATGGATGGATGGATGATGGATGGATGGATGGATGGATGGATGATGGATGGATGGATAGATGGATGGATGGTTGACCGTCTCACTTCCATCCACGTTGTCCTAGTTATTGTTTTTTTTACTTTGATTTTGTGTGGATGTTGAAACTTTAACTGGAAACCCGACTATAACGAGCTACAGCGACACTTCTGTCTGAACATCATCAACACGGAGGAGGAAACAAACACCCGGATCCCGCTGGAGCTGCTGCCCGGAGGAAGATTCATGCTCAAAGTTAGTGCTCATAATAAACCGCAGGAGATAAACCAGAAGTAACATCCTTCACACTGTAAATATCCTAAAAAGATCATTCCAGTCCGTCTGTTATGATATAAATGAATAATTAGACACAGAGAGGCCTCCGCTGAGACTCCAACCAGCAGCATACTTGCTCAAGAGCATCAAACACTCATCAACACATGTTTATATTAATATATCTCCTGGTGCCGGAGGTTAAAAGGAAAAGAGACAGAAACAGAAGAAACATCAGCTCCCTAATAGCAGATTTAAAGTTCCAGCTTTTTGACGTAAACTCACGACGCTAGCTGTGATTAGCGCTATCTACTAAAGTTTATCAAAGAAAAGGTCGGTGTTTCTACGTAACTGTTATTAAATAACGTCACGTGAGCATTTTCAAAACCATTGCTGCATTAATTTATCTCAGAACAAACGTAGACATCCTTATTAATCTCCTTAAGCATTACGAAGATACTTAAGTTTGTTTTGTTTGCATTTAGGACATTAAAAACATTAAATTCCATCGTCCATCCTCTCTGGATACCTGGAGTCAGATTCACACATTTCTAGACGCAGAATTAAACTCCAAACTCCATAAAACAGAGAGTTGAGGATGCTTTTCCACAGAGCTGAAAGCTGCCGATGTCCCAGTTCTGGTCCCTGCGGGACTGATGCTCAACTGCCATTGGCTCATCTGCATTTTGAGGGGCGGGGCTTAGCCATAGGTCAACTGACCCTTTGTCAAGCCCCGCCCCGTTGCTAGGTCGTTGCTATCTCTCCTGTCCACTTCCATTGTAAAAACGGGTTTTTACATCACTTTATTTCTAATTATTGTACCAAAGAAAATCAACAGCAACTAGATATAAATATAAAGTACTTCAGGTATCCTGTAATGAATTTAAAAAACTGAGGTTTTTGGTGAAAACGAGATCTTTTGATGGAGTTTAGCTGCACGGTAGAAGGTGATGTCGTCCACGTAGCTTTATTTACCGTTAGTTTTATGATGAAATATCTCCTGTGATTCTCTCTTTCACCACTGTCCCAAACACACCGGTTAACCATTTTAAGATAAATAAATAAACTCTTGTACGGTTGTAGCTAGGGCTGCCACCTTTCAGAAATAGAAATAAAGGACGCCCCAATTTCAGCATTGCAGGAGCCAAAAAAAAGCCCCAAAACTTCTAAACTGCATAAAAATGTGTTTATTTTATATGAAAAAACGTGTTCTTTAATAGCATTGAACTTGCATGACTGTACAGACAGCCAACCATATAGCAGCTGAAATAGCCTCCTATGCTACGTATGTCCACATCAGCCAAGGTGTAAAATATGGTGTAAAAGTTAACTTATTTCAATAATTCAACTAAAATTTGTTGTAAAAGTTAACTTATTTCAATAATTCAACTAGAATTTGTTGTAAAAGTTAACTTATTTCAATAATTCAACTAGAATATGGTGTAAAAGTTAATTTATTTCAATAATTCAATTAGAATTTGGTGTAAAAGTTAACTTATTTCAATAATTCAACTTAAAAGGTGAAACTAATATATTACCTAGTCTTATTACATTCAAAGCAAGATATGTTGAACCTTTATTTGTTATAATTTTGATGATGGAATTGTTTATTGATTTCATAAAATATTCTCTAATTTATTTTTTATTTGGGGTTTTCATAAACTGTGAGCCATAATCAGAGAGCAGCGTCTTGCTGGTGCAGGTAACTGCTGCACGCAGTGACGGACACTGGCTGATTTATGGTTCCGCGTTGCACCAACGCAGAGTTTACGGGGTAGGATACGTGGGGACACGAACGTACGTTGCGCGTTGCACGCGTACCCATCGCCGTAGCCATGCCGTCGATTTAACGCGGAACCATAAATCAGGCTTAACGCGGGCGCATTGTCAGTTTTCTTTTCGTCTTTTCAACTGAGCACGCAAACACAAACTGAGGGTGCAATGCTTGCTTATGCAACCTCGTAGAACCGGGCCTGGCATAATATATGTCCGTATTGGTTCAATACAGAACTTTTTCAATTCCCAAGCCCTACCTGGAGGTGAAGCCCGAGTCCTCCCGGCTGTCTGGCACACACTTATAGAAAGATCTGGGCACAGACGCAGCAGGTCCTGTTGTCCCGCCACAAAGATTTTGCTGGCCTTAATGGTTCCTGTGTTTTATTTTGTTCATTATTGATACATTTAGTGTTGATGTGTGTGTGTATGGGGCGTTAATGAAAATACGGGACAAATCGCGTCCCGTATTAGTTCAATACGGGACGCAACATTTTTTTCTCAAATAAAGGACAATTCCGTATTTTACGGGACGGTTGGCAACCCTAGTTGTAGCTATGTGTTGTAGCTGCTGCCGAGCCCACTTTGTTTTGGAATTACAGATTGGATTTCTGCCAGTTTGGGGATAAAAAATACGCTGCACCCGCACGACATTCCTTTCTACTAATACAAAGTTTAAAAAAAGAATCCAATGATTTAAATGTTGTTACAAGATAAAGTAAAAACTATGTTTTTTCCACTGATGTGAACGAGAGAGACGGATGTTTGGTCCAACCGGATAAACCGGATGCAGCAACGGAAAATGATGTTTCTGATTGGTCAGTCGGGGACCAATCAGAAGGCTGACAAAGGGTCAATTGTGTGGTTTAATGATGGGTTTAATCATAAGCTTGTAGTACAAACATGGAGACCTTTGCGTGACTGTGGTTGAACTGAGGGGAGAAAACAGAGTCAGGTTGCTGGATGGATGCTCCACCTGAACACCAACAAGCAGGATGCTGAGCTCCGATGTTACTGGTGCCAAGCTTGGATAAAAGGTTATTTGACATAAAACCTGCACTAAATAAATACCCCTGAAAAGGGAAAAAAAACCCTTCTCTCTAAGAAAAAGGACCTTAATGGACTCTTCTGGCTTATTTGTTTGACCTCCAGAGTCGATGGGTGGAACACCATGTTGACAGACCAGGATTCAGTACATGTTGCAGCTTTTAGGCCTCTTATTCGTCTGTAAGTAACATGGAAATACATCATTTCTTGTACTGGGTTAAATATTCAAAGAAAATTTTCTCAAACGCGATTATCTTGAAAAAGAAAACGAGTTTAAGCATAAATAGAAGCTGGCAGTTAGATCTTCTCACAGCTGCTTAAACGAACCGACTGCAGGAAGCAATGAAAAGACTTTGGGAGGGAAACAAAGCGCTTCCCTCTTCAGCGAGATGAAGAGGGAAGCGCTTCAGAGTTCATATTTAAAATGATGTAATCCCCCGGTTTATGTGGTTCATGGAGGTCTGTGGGATTTTACCAGCGCCGTTATCTGGGTTTTACTCCGTCCCTTCTCTGCCTGGAAGCTGGAAACAGGAAGCTGGAACCTCCAGGGCCGTTGTTTCACGACTCTTTGTTTAAAAGCAGCTTGTTTAATTGGTTTTGACAAATGAAAGATGTTTTCAATTAAACCCATTAACTAGCCGTGCCATTAGATTGGTAATTAGATCATTGATGTTAATTCTTGAAGCTGCTGAAGCAGAAAATCCAACATTGTGATGCCTTTTACTCAGGTGGGAAGACAAACGATAATTAACTTTCAAGACGTGGTCCGGTGTGTTTAATTAGTGCTGATGGAGGCAGAATGGGAAGATGGATGGATGGATGGATGGATGGATGGATGGATGGATGGATGGAAGGATGGATGGATGGATGGATGGATGGATGGATGGATGGATGGATGGATGGATGGATGGATGGATGGATGGATGGATGGATGGATGGAAGGATGGATGGATGTCAGGATGGATGTAAGGATGGATGGATGGATGTAAGGATGGATGTAAGGATGGATGGATGGATGGATGGATGGATGGATGTCAGGATGGATGGATGGATGGATGGATGGATGTCAGGATGGATGGATGGATGGATGGATGTCAGGATGGATGGATGGATGTCAGGATGGATGGATGGATGTCAGGATGGATGGATGGATGGATGTCAGGATGGATGGATGGATGTCAGGATGGATGGATGGATGTCAGGATGGATGGATGGATGTCAGGATGGATGGATGGATGGATGGATGTCAGGATGGATGGATGGATGGATGGATGTCAGGATGGATGGATGGATGGATGGATGGATGGATGGATGGATGTCAGGATGGATGGATGGATGGATGGACGGATGTCAGGATGGATGGATGGATGGATGTCAGGATGGATGGATGGATGGATGGACGGATGTCAGGATGGATGGATGGATGGATGTCAGGATGGATGGATGGATGGATGGATGGATGATGGATGGATGAAAGGTTGGATGGATGATGGATGGATGATTGGATGGATGGATGGATGGATGGATGATGGATGGATGGATGGATGGATGGATGGATGGATGATGGATGGATGAAAGGTTGGATGGATGATGGATGGATGATTGGATGGATGGATGGATGGATGGATGATGGATGGATGGATGGATGGATGGATGGATGGATGATGGATGGATGAAAGGTTGGATGGATGATGGATGGATGATGGATGGATGGATGGATGGATGGATGATGGATGGATGGATGGATGGATGGATGGATGGATGATGGATGGATGAAAGGTTGGATGGATGATGGATGGATGATTGGATGGATGGATGGATGGATGGATGGATGGATGATGGATGGATGGATGTCAGGATGGATGGATGGATGTCAGGATGGATGTAAGGATGGATGGATGGATGTAAGGATGGATGGATGGATGGATGGATGGATGGATGTCAGGATGGATGGATGGATGGATGGATGGATGTCAGGATGGATGGATGGATGGATGTCAGGATGGATGGATGGATGTCAGGATGGATGGATGGATGTCAGGATGGATGGATGGATGGATGGATGGATGTCAGGATGGATGGATGGATGGATGTCAGGATGGATGGATGGATGGATGGATGGATGATGGATGGATGGATGGATGTCAGGATGGATGGATGGATGTCAGGATGGATGGATGGATGTCAGGATGGATGGATGGATGGATGGATGTCAGGATGGATGGATGGATGGATGGATGGATGGATGGATGGATGGATGGATGTCAGGATGGATGGATGGATGGATGGATGGATGGATGGACGGATGTCAGGATGGATGGATGGATGGATGTCAGGATGGATGGATGGATGGATGGATGGATGATGGATGGATGAAAGGTTGGATGGATGATGGATGGATGATTGGATGGATGGATGGATGGATGGATGGATGATGGATGGATGGATGGATGGATGGATGGATGCTGGATGGATGATGGATGGATGTCAGGATGGATGGATGGATGTAAGGATGGATGGATGATGGATGGATGGATGGATGGATGCTGGATGGATGATGGATGGATGTCAGGATGGATGGATGGATGTAAGGATGGATGTAAGGATGGATGGATGATGGATGGATGGATGGATGGATGATGGATGGATGAAAGGTTGGATGGATGATGGATGGATGGATGATTGGATGGATGGATGGATGGATGATGGATGGATGGATGGATGGATGGATGGATGGATGCTGGATGGATGAAAGGTTGGATGGATGGATGGATGATGGATGGATGGATGATTGGATGGATGGATGGATGATGGATGGATGGATGGATGGATGATGGATGGATGGATGATGGATGGATGATGGATGGATGGATGGATGGATGGATGATGGATGGATGGATGGATGGATGGATGGATGGATGGATGGATGGATGGATGGATGATGGATGGATGGATGATGGATGATGGATGGATGATGGATGGATGGATGGATGGATGATGGATGGATGGATGATGGATGGATGATGGATGGATGGATGGATGGATGGATGATGGATGGATGGATGGATGGATGAACAGATGGATGGATGGATGAACAGATGGATGGATGGATGAACAGATGGATGGATGGATGGATGGATGGATGGATGGATGGATTGACAGATGGATGGCTGGATGAACAGATGGATGGATGGATGAACAGATGGATGGATGGATGGCTGGATGGTACCGGTACCTTGAAGTAGATGGGTTCCACCTGGTGCTTGATGGCGTGGGCCTTCCCCACCAGGGCCAGCACGGCCGACACCTTCTCCGGGTCGTGCAGGTTCTCCACCACGCTGTTGATGGCGTTCATGACCCGCCGGGCGTGCAGCCGGAGCTGGCCGCTGCGCTCCATCTCCTCGGGGTCGTCCATGTCCTGGAACTGGCTGAAGTACCGCTTCGCCGACGGGAAGTTGATGAAGAACCTGCAGAGGCAGATCAATAAAGATTCATACAAGAAGGACATTGACCTTCTCCAAACGATTTATCCCTTCAGGCGTTTTAACCTGGAGCTGATCTATGTTCCCACTAGACTTGTAGTCAAGACCACCTAAACCGGAACCAAAACCAAGACCAGTTCAGCTCAAGACCAAGACCAAGACACCACCAAGACCAGAGAGTATCCAGACCAAGACTAATTCAGACCGAGACCAAAACAAACCTAGTAATGTCCTGATCCTGCGTGATTGTATTCCATCATCCTGGTTCTAGTTTCCATATGAGCTTGTTTTCAACTGCAGCACAATAACACAGAGAAGTGGATGATGATGTTGAACTCACTATAAATGTTTCCATCCATCAGCTGAGATCAGATATGTGTGGCGACTGCACTACCGCTATTTCTACACTATTGGAGGATTGACTCCAGTGCTTTTAAGGATTGACACGACTACTAACTAGTTCCAAAGTCCTCAAGCAGAATAACCAGCTCCAACACCCCCCTCCACCTCAGAAAAGTAGAGAATAGTAAATGTTACTGATTTAAATTGGACTGAATTTGGAGATGAAACCTGAATTTTAAATATTATAGATTGAAATTACATTATTTACCATTATAGTAATCAGATTACACCGTATATCAGCATCACTGAAATGGACCTGATGCTTAATCAATCACAACGATATGCAAATATTATTCATATATTTATTCAAACAAGTTTGTTATAAACACGAAACTGTAATTAAATACAGACACATGCAGATGCACCAACACATTAAATCAGATGCAAAATACAAATAGTTTACAAAACTGAACATTAATCAGAGTAAGAACTGCTGATACCAGATTCTGTCACCTTGGTTTGGAACGGCATCTCAGTTATCTGAGACCGAGACAAGACCAGGACCACAAAAAGACCGGTCTCGAGACCAAGACCGGTCTTGAGAACTACAAGTGTAGTTTCTACGGTAATGAACTGCAAATGCTGAACAGAGAATGAGATCCATCAATGAGACCGGCCCAGATGGGTCAAGTGCAACCCCAGAACGTGCAACCTTTGTCGAGAACGTCCTAAATCAGACACAGACAGCAGTTCCTGATGTCAGCCTCTAAAAGACCGAGTCCAGTCAGACCCGTATGTCCAACCCAGACACTAAACCAAACCTGAACCCAAACCCGAACCTGAACCCAAATCCGAACCATAACCCTAACCAAAACTATAACCCGAACCATAACCATAACTATAACCCTAACTATAACCCAAACCCTAACCATAACCATAACTATAACCATAACTATAACCCAAACCCTAACCATACCCCTAACTATAACCATAACTATAACCCTAACCATAACCATAACTATAACCCTAACTATAACCCTAACTATAACCCTAACTATAACCCAAACCATAACCATAACTATAACCATAACCATAACCATAACTATAACCATAACTATAACTATAACCATAACTATAACCCTAACTATAACCCTAACTATAACCATAACTATAACCATAACCATAACCCTAACTATAACCCTAACTATAACCATAACTATAACCATAACCATAACCATAACTATAACCATAACTATAACTATAACCATAACTATAACCATAACCATAACTATAACCATAACCATAACCATAACTATAACCATAACTATAACTATAACCATAACTATAACCATAACCATAACTATAACCATAACCATAACTATAACTATAACTATAACCATAACCATAACTATAACCATAACTATAACTATAACCATAACTATAACCATAACCATAACTATAACTATAACTATAACCATAACCATAACTATAACCATAACTATAACTATAACCATAACCATAACCATAACTATAACTATAACCATAACTATAACCCTAACTATAACTATAACCATAACTATAACCCAAACCATAACTATAACCCTAACTATAACCATAACTATAACTATAACCATAACTATAACTATAACCATAACCATAACCATAACTATAACCCTAACTATAACCATAACCATAACTATAACTATAACCATAACCATAACCATAACTATAACTATAACCATAACTATAACTATAACCCTAACTATAACCCAAACCATAACTATAACCCTAACTATAACCCTAACTATAACCCAAACCCTAACCATAACCATAACCATAACCCTAACTATAACCATAACCATAACCATAACCATAACTATAACTATAACCATAACTATAACTATAACCCTAACTATAACCCAAACCATAACTATAACCCTAACTATAACCCTAACTATAACCCAAACCCTAACCATAACCATAACCATAACCCTAACTATAACCATAACCATAACCATAACCATAACTATAACTATAACCATAACCCTAACTATAACCCTAACTATAACCCAAACCCTAACCATAACCATAACCATAACCCTAACTATAACCATAACCATAACCATAACCATAACTATAACTATAACCATAACTATAACTATAACCCTAACTATAACCCAAACCATAACTATAACCCTAACTATAACCCAAACCCTAACCATAACCATAACCATAACCCTAACTATAACCATAACCATAACCATAACTATAACTATAACTATAACCATAACCATAACCATAACCCTAACTATAACCCAAACCATAACTATAACCCTAACTATAACCATAACCATAACCCTAACTATAACCATAACCATAACCATAACTATAACCATAACCATAACCATAACTATAACTATAACTATAACCATAACTATAACTATAACTATAACCATAACTATAACTATAACTATAACTATAACCATAACCATAACCATAACCCTAACTATAACTATAACCATAACTATAACCATAACTATAACCCTAACTATAACCATAACCATAACCCTAACTATAACCATAACCATAACCATAACTATAACCATAACTATAACCATAACCATAACCATAACTATAACTATAACCATAACTATAACTATAACTATAACCATAACTATAACTATAACTATAACCATAACCATAACCATAACCCTAACTATAACCATAACTATAACTATAACTATAACCCAAACCCTAACCATAACCATAACCCTAACTATAACCATAACCATAACCATAACTATAACCATAACCATAACCATAACCATAACCATAACTATAACTATAACCATAACTATAACTATAACTATAACCATAACTATAACTATAACTATAACCATAACCATAACCATAACCATAACTATAACTATAACCATAACTATAACTATAACTATAACCCTAACCATAACCATAACTATAACTATAACCATAACTATAACCATAACCATAACCATAACTATAACTATAACCATAACCATAACTATAACTATAACCATAACTATAACTATAACCATAACCATAACCATAACTATAACCATAACCATAACCATAACCATAACAATAACCATAACCATAACTATAACCATAACCATAACCATAACCATAACCATAACCATAACTATAACTATAACTATAACTATAACCATAACCATAACTATAACCATAACCATAACTATAACCATAACCATAACCATAACAATAACCATAACCATAACTATAACTATAACTATAACTATAACCCTAACCATAACTATAACCCTAACCATAACCATAACTATAACTATAACCATAACCATAACCATAACTATAACCATAACCATAACCATAACTATAACCATAACCATAACTATAACTATAACTATAACCCTAACCATAACTATAACCATAACCATAACCATAACTATAACTATAACTATAACCATAACTATAACCATAACTATAACCATAACTATAACCATAACCATAACCATAACTATAACCATAACCATAACTATAACTATAACCATAACTATAACCCTAACCATAACCATAACTATAACTATAACCATAACCATAACCATAACTATAACCATAACCATAACCATAACTATAACCATAACCATAACCATAACCATAACTATAACTATAACCCTAACTATAACCCTAACTATAACCCAAACCCTAACCATAACCATAACCATAACTATAACCATAACTATAACCCTAACCATAACCATAACCATAACTATAACTATAACCATAACCATAACCATAACTATAACCATAACCATAACTATAACTATAACCATAACTATAACCCTAACCATAACCATAACCATAACTATAACCATAACCATAACTATAACCATAACCATAACCATAACCATAACCATAACTATAACTATAACCCTAACTATAACCCTAACTATAACCCAAACCCTAACCATAACCATAACCATAACTATAACCATAACTATAACCCTAACCATAACCATAACCATAACTATAACTATAACCATAACCATAACTATAACCATAACCATAACCATAACTATAACCATAACCATAACCATAACTATAACCATAACTATAACCCTAACCATAACCATAACCATAACTATAACCATAACCATAACTATAACCATAACCATAACCATAACCATAACCATAACCATAACTATAACTATAACCCTAACTATAACCCTAACTATAACCCAAACCCTAACCATAACCATAACCATAACTATAACCATAACTATAACTATAACTATAACCCTAACCATAACTATAACCATAACCATAACTATAACTATAACCATAACCATAACCATAACTATAACCATAACTATAACCCTAACCATAACCATAACCATAACTATAACCATAACTATAACCCAAACCCTAACCATAACCATAACCATAACTATAACCATAACTATAACTATAACTATAACCCTAACCATAACTATAACCATAACCATAACTATAACTATAACTATAACCCTAACCATAACTATAACCATAACCATAACTATAACTATAACCATAACCATAACCATAACTATAACCATAACCATAACTATAACCATAACCATAACCATAACTATAACCATAACTATAACCCTAACTATAACCATAACCATAACCATAACTATAACCATAACCATAACTATAACCATAACCATAACCATAACTATAACTATAACTATAACCCTAACCATAACTATAACCATAACCATAACTATAACCATAACCATAACCATAACCATAACTATAACTATAACCATAACCATAACTATAACCATAACCATAACTATAACCATAACCATAACCATAACCATAACCCTAACTATAACCATAACCATAACCATAACTATAACCATAACCATAACCATAACTATAACCCTAACTATAACCATAACCATAACCATAACTATAACCATAACCATAACCATAACCCTAACTATAACCATAACTATAACCATAACCATAACTATAACCCTAACTATAACCATAACCATAACCATAACTATAACCATAACCATAACCATAACTATAACCATAACCATAACCATAACCATAACTATAACCATAACCATAACCATAACTATAACTATAACCCTAACTATAACCCTAACTATAACCCAAACCCTAACCATAACCATAACCATAACCATAACCCTAACTATAACCATAACCATAACCATAACTATAACTATAACCCAAACCATAACTATAACCATAACTATAACTATAACCATAACCATAACTATAACCATAACTATAACTATAACCATAACCATAACTATAACCATAACTATAACTATAACCATAACTATAACCATAACCATAACCATAACTATAACCATAACTATAACTATAACCATAACCATAACTATAACCATAACTATAACCATAACTATAACTATAACTACAACCATAACCCTAAACCAAACCCTAAACCAAACCCTAACCCTAACCAAGGAACTCCATCACGTTTACCATCACGTCTGGAGTATAAATACGGAGAGCAGCTTCTTCTGCTCCGACACCTGCACCCTAAACAAACTCATCCATCAAGGACACGGCAGGAAGCTGCACCGTCCCTCTCTGACTTCCTGCTAATTATTCTCTAAATGTTACCCGGCTCAGCGTTTATCTGTTCCTCCTTCGTTAAAGTGCAGCTGAGGAACCTGAAAGTGCCTGATTCGCCTCGCCGCCGCCGCTCCGGCAGGAAGTCCCGAGCAGAGACCTTTAGCGCGCCGCGGCGCTGATGAGCCTCTGCAGTCACGACTGATGGCCTCTAATTGGATGCAGGTGTCGCTCCGAGCGGCTGCTGCTGATGGATGTGTTTGCAGGAGCATATCAAATATATCTGTGATTCATGAGTACCGAGGATGGAACCTGGAGGGTTGAACGGGGAAATGATTGTTGTTGTCGTGTCAGGCGTCACGTAGCCGTCGCAGCGGGAAGAGCTTTATTCTCTTTGTTTACTGCTGATTAAGAAACGTTCTGAGTGGGATTACACGTGTTCAGACGGAGGTTTCCTACTGGCCTTCACATGCTGGAGGAACTCCGACCAAACACTCAGGAAACGGAGCACGACTCCACGTCGTCTGCGTGAGGCGAGCTGTGAATCCAGATGTTGATCAGGGTTTTCTATCGTTGTTAATGTCGTGTGGAACAAACTAGTTTGAGCATAATGTGGTCCTGACATCCATCCATCATCCATCCATCCATCATCCATCCATCCATCCATCCATCCATCATCCATCCATCCATCCATCCATCCATCCATCCATCCATCAAAACTTTTTCCTAAGAAATTTGATTTCTTAGGAAAAAGGGACAGATAAAATAAGCTTAGTCTTCTTTCTGTTCAAGGAAAGAGACTTGTTGGAATTACATTGAACTGTTCTGTTTTTCTTTTAATGAAATAAAGAAAAGAAAGAAAGAAAGAAAGAAAGAAAGAAAGAAAGAAAGAAAGAAAGAAAGAAAGAAAGAAAGAAAGAAAGAAAGAAAGAAAGAAAGAAAGAAAGAAAGAAAGAAAGAAAGAAAGAAAGAAAGAGGAAAACCCGATAAACCAGAGGTTGTCCCTCACGTACAGGACTGTCTCAGAATATTAGAATATTGTGATAAAGTCCTTTATTTTCTGTAATTCAAAAATGTCATACATTCTGGATTCATTACAAATCAACTGAAATATTGCAAGCCTTTTATTATTTTAATATTGCTGATCATGGCTTACAGCTTAAGAAAACTCAAATATCCCATCTCAAAAAATTTGAATATTCTGGGAATCTTAATCTTAAACTGTAAGCCATAATCAGCAATATTACAATAATAAAAGGCTTGCAATATTTCAGTTGTTATTTCAGTCCAGAATGTATGACATTTTAGTTTTTTTAATTGGATTACAGAAAATAAAGAACTTTATCACAATATTTTAATTTTCTGAGACAGTCCTGTATAACCAGTGGCAAATAGGGAGGTAAAGTGTAAATCGTCTCGTGGGATTCGAGTTGAAGGCTTGTTTTTATTCCAGCTTTTATCTGTGGCCTCAGAGCATCTCGGTGTGAGAGGAACGACTGAAAGAAGTGGGAGGGAAGTTTCCTCGGGCTCGGCTCCAGGAGCAGCCGGACTGATTAAGTATCACAGGACTTTTACTGACAGCGCAGAGTCAAGTTGTTAAATTCCCAGTATTATCTTGGAGACTGAAGGAGACGGGTTCTGCTCTGACCCAGTTTGAATCCTGTCAGCCGTCCAGCCCGAGTGTCGCTAAAGCAGTTTATTTCCCAGCTGGAGTCGGGCCCTGGGCAGAACCGCTGCTCTACATCCACATCCCTCAGATCCTGTGTCATGCTGGTCTCACAAAGGCTCGGCCGGCCACCAGCGCTCATAACTGGGCGCTGACAGCTGTCACGGTACGACCTCCGTTCCTCGGCTGCAGAAACGACTCGTGGCTCTTGTTCTGCTCAGAAAAACATGAAAGTTAACGGCTCCTCTGATGTTTTCTCCCAAGAAGAAAGGCTTTTTCCTTTTATGTGCCTGTTCTCGTGTTGGGATTATAAATGCTTAATCTCCCGTAGCCAAAGACGCGGCGTACAATACATTAAAGGAAGACATGGCAGGGACATGGCAGGCACAAAAAAAACCCTTTTCAACCTGGAAATCAAAGGACGGTTTTGTCTTCTGAACATTTGAACATTAAGCCAAGGATGATGGAAGCGTGTTCGCTTGACACCCACCGAGATATCAACTGGGTTAAAGGCTGTTTGCCGTGTTTTGAATGACTTTTTTGAAAGTTTTACAAATCCAACTGGGACATTACTTTACCAAAAAGTATAAATGAATTTCTTGGACTCTTTGGAGTCATGAACAAACTTGGGCCTCAATACAGCGACTTCCAGACTCTTTTTCACAAGTAAAACTCCACAGGGCCGGTGTAATTACTAACAAAAACAAATATGATGTAGTCCTGAATTGAGAGGATTTATCGAATAGCGGTACTGTCAAGGTCCCTTTTCCACCAAACCAGGGCTGGTTCTGGTTCTGGTTCTGGTTCAGTGCTGAGTTTGGAACCGGGCTTTCTGTCTCCACTTACAAAGAACTGGCTCCAGTTCCAAGGTAGCACCAACTTTTTGCTGGTTTAGAGGAAAGAGCCGCTTACGTAAGTGGAGGGGACGGAGTTATTAAGACCAACGGCAACAGCAAGACTGGGAGACGGAGACATTTTCAAATCAGAATGAATCTGGATGCAGCAAAGCATCATGGGAGGAGGAGGAGACAACCTGTCTTTTAGAGATGTGTCCAGGGAGGAGCTACGTGGACCAAGTCCTGTTAGAGCAGATACCTGGTTGTTGCTGCAACTTTCAGGCAAACGCAGCGACGTAACTGACGTTTGCAGAAACGTAATGACATGGCTCCTCTTAGCACCGAGCTGTGGAAAAACAAACGGTTCTCAGCTGGTTTGGAAGTTGGACGAGTTGTGAACCAGAACCAGCCCTGGAACCGGTTTGGTGGAAAAGGGGTATCAGTCGATCCAGTGGATCCTACCGGGTCGGTCACTGCAATGAAGACTCCTCCCCCAGCTGAACACATCCTCGCGTTCATCAAAGTTGAAGTCAAGAGAAAGTTAAAGGGACATTAAAAGATACTGTATCTTTCGGTGGCTGAAATGAAAACAAGCAGAAAATCCAAAGTAATGCAACTCTTTGCTTCCTTTGAGACCACTTGGTCGAGGTCAGAGGAATCTTCCTGAAACCCAACTTCATCACAAGCTGCATTTGTTGCACCAGCTGTTATTATTTAAATGATTATTAAGTAATAAACAGTACCTAAAACTACCCAGCAGGCTCTGAGAGAGGAGAAATCAAATGTAAATGTGAAAATAGGTTGTTTTAGTTAACCTCGTGGAGATTCTTGCTCAGCTCTCAGTGAACAGTATCATTCTTATTCTTTCTTCAGAACCTTCCGTGCGACAAAGCGGCTGATTTTCGAAGTGAGTGTTCAGTTTGACCGTATTAACGAGCTTCTGCAGAGGCCCGAGGCGTCTTCACTCCCCGGTGTAATTGCATTTGTACGCGTTGGTGAATCAGGCGTTTTATCGCCTTCCATCCTCTCAGAAAAGACGGTGACATCTGGAGACTTGACCCGGCTTCACGCCAAACACACGCCACCAAACACACGCCGCCAAACACACGGCGCCAAACACACGGCGCCAAACACACGAGTCAAACACACGCCGCCAAACACACGCCACCGAACACACGCCCCCAAATACACGCCGCCGAACACACGCCGCCAAACACACGCCCCAAACACACGCCGCCAAACAAACGCCGCCAAACACACGCCCCAAACACACGCCGCCAAACACACGCCCCAAACACACGCCGCCAAACAAACGCCGCCAAACACATGCCCCAAACACACGCCGCCAAACACACGCCACCGAACACACGCCACCGAACACACGCCCCCAAACACACGCCGCCGAACACACGCCGCCAAACACACGCCACCGAACACACGCCGCCAAACACACGCCGCCAAACACACGCCGCCAAACACACGCCGCCAAACACACTCTGCCAAACACACGCCACCAAACACATGCCACCAAACACACGCCGCCAAACACACGCCGCCAAAACACACGCGTCAAACACACGCCGCCAAAACACACGCCGCCAAACACACGCCCCCAAACACACACGTCAAACACACGCCGCCAAACACACGCCGCCAAAACACACGCGTCAAACACACGCCGCCAAAACACACGCCGCCAAACAAGCGCCGCCAAACACGCGCCACCAAAAACACGCCGCCAAACACACGTGTCAAACACACGCCGCCAAACACACGCCGCCAAACACACGCCGCCAAACACACGCCGCCAAACACACGTGTCAAACACACGCCGCCAAACACACGCCGCCAAATACATGCCGCCAAACACACGCCGCCAAAACACACGCCGCCAAACACGCGTCAAACACACGCCGCCAAACACACGCCGCCAAACACACGCCGCCAAACACACGCCGCCAAACACACGCCCCAAACACACGCCCCAAACACATGCCCCAAACACACGCCCCCAAACACACGCCCCAAACACACGCCACCAAACACACGCCACCAAACACACGAGTCAAACACACGGCATCAAACACACGAGTCAAACACACGGCATCAAACACACGCCACCAAACACACGCCGCCAAACACACGCCGCCAAACACACGCCCCCAAACACACGCCCCAAAACACACGCCGCCAAACACACGCCGCCAAACACACGCCGCCAAACACACGCCGCCAAACACACGCCGCCAAACACACGCCCCAAACACAGGCATCAAACACACGCCCCCAAACACGCCGCCAAACACACGCCGCCAAACACACGCCGCCAAACACACGCCGCCAAACACACGCCCCAAACACACGCCCCCAAACACACGCCCCAAACACACGCCCCCAAACACACGCCGCCAAACACGCCGCCAAACACACGCCGCCAAACACACGCCGCCAAACACACGCCCCAAACACACGCCACCAAACACACGCCGCCAAACACACGCCACCAAACACACGCCCCAAACACACGCCACCAAACACACGCCCCAAACACACGCCGCCAAACACACGCCACCAAACACACGCCACCAAACACACGCCCCAAACACACGCCGCCAAACACACGCCACCAAACACACGCCCCAAACACGCGCCCCCAAACACACGCCTCCAAACACACGCCCCAAACACGCGCCCCCAAACACACGCCTCCAAACACACGCCCCAAACACACGCCCCAAACACACGCCGCCAAACACACGCCCCAAACACGCGCCCCCAAACACACGCCTCCAAACACGCGCCCCCAAACACACGCCACCAAACACACGCCGCCAAACACACGCCACCAAACACACGCCGCCAAACACACGCCACCAAACACACGCATCAAACACACGCATCAAACACACGCCTCCAAACACACGCCCCAAACACACGCCGCCAAACACACGCCACCAAACACACGCATCAAACACACGCATCAAACACACGCCTCCAAACACACGCCCCCAAACACACGCCGCCAAACACACGCCTCCAAACACACGCCCCCAAACACACGCCGCCAAACACACGCCAACAAACACTCGCCCCCAAACACACGCCGCAACAAATACACACCAAACTGTACAAAATCTATATCCATCCATCCATCCATCCATGCATCTATCATCCATCCATCCATGCATCCATCCACCCATCCATCCATGCATCCATCATCCATCCATCCATGCATCCATCATCCATCCATCCATCCATTCATCCATCATCCATCCATCCATGCATCCATCCATCCATCCATCCACCCATCCATCCATCCATCCATCATCCATCCATCCATGCATCCATCCATCCATCCATCATCCATCCTGCTCAAACCTTCAAAGACATTTTAGGAGCCGATGACACCGGTCTGATACCGGTCTGATACCGGTCTGTGACCGGTTCTCAGAGGAAGCAGCCAGGGACCCTCGGACCTTCTCAAAGCCAGGACACTGAGACGTTCCCAGAACAACCAAGAGCAATCCGTGGTTCTGACCCGAGTCCCTTCTCTGACGGGCCGTGTCCAGATGCTTCATCCTGGAAGGCATCTGGCAGAAATCCTGACCAGATGCTAAAACCTCAACTATTTCCTACCGATGAAGATGAATCTTATCTGAGCTCTTCCCGGGTGGCTGAGCTCCTCACGCTAACCCTCAGGGTGGGTGGGTTCAGCACCGCCATCCTCCGCCTTATCACTGTGGAGGGGTTTGAACCCCCCAGAGAATCCCAGGAACTATGTTTTCAGGGGCTGCTGGACTCGGGTCGGACCTCCAAGCTGTGACGAGGCCCAGGGGCCGACTAGGCTGATGCATTTATAGCATCAGCCCGTAACTAACTTCCATACTTGGACCCTCCAGGCCAACGCACAGCCGGTAACGGCCATCTGTTAGTACAACTGGGAGCAGAACAAAACCTATTCTCTTTAAAATGTGGATAAGTTTAATCTGTTAGGTCTTTATTTACAGTTAAAGAGTCATGGCAGTGTCAGCACTGAGTAGCTAAAGTGATAAAAGTCATTGTGTACACTGTCAAACAAGAGATCAATCCCCTAATTATACATTTATTTATTGTTTTATATATCCAACAGACACAGATTATTTTGTGTCTTTAGGTAGCTTCAAATCTGAGCTAACAAAAATAACTTGGAGTTCCCCAAGGTTCAATTCTGGGGCCTGTGTTGTTTAACATCTATATGTAAGTGCTACCATAACTACGCAGATGACACACAAATCTATATAACCATCTCACCAGGGGACTAGAAACCGAGTCCTCACTGAGACCAGGAGACCATATAAGTCCAGTTCTTAGATCTCTGAATGGTCTCGGACCAAAACACATCTCTGATCTCCTGGTCCAGGATGAACCAACCAGAACCCTCAGGTCGTCAGGGTCACGCCTCCTTTCTGTACCCAGAGTTAGAACCGAAAACGATGAGGCGGCGTTCAGCTTTTATGCTCCTCACCTGTGGAACAAACTCCCAGAATGCATCAGGGATGCTGAATCTCCCTTTAAATCGAGGTTGAAAACCGTTTTATTTCCTGCTGAATTTCAGTAATCTCCCACAATGCAATGCAACCTTTTATTTCTTGAATCTCATTTGTTTAATTACTTTTAAGTGATATATTTTTTGTCTTTAATTATTGCTTTTAAACTCTAACTTTAGCATTTTTAAAGATCTTTTTGACGTAGACCTAGAAGTGTTGCCAGACACCCAAAACCAAAATAACCAAAATAACCAATCGTACAGAGAGCCCGAAACTATCGTAGCTGACGTAAACTTATCGTACACAACAACAACGCTGAATGAGAAATGGGTTTGTTGATGGGATGGAGCTAAGGGGGCGTCTCTGCATGAGAGAAGAAGTGATGATAAAATCAATAAAAACACGACAAAACACCAGATCAATTACAAAAAAATTAATCTGGTGAACTAGATTCCAAATCAGACTAATGGTAAATAAGAGTTATGAAGAAATACTCGCTTTTCTACAGGGATTGGAAAGTTATCGTACACTTCCGACTATTGATCGTACATCTTACACAAGTTGAAATCGTCGAACATCTGGTGAGACTGTACGATGCCCTCTTGTGTCGTAGCTACGAACTGATACGGTCAGTTTTGCTTCATAATAATAATGATGACTTGGTTTTATATAGCGCCCTTCAAGGCACCCAGGGCGCTTTTACAGAAATCATTATTCATTCATACACATCCTCACTGGTGGTGGTAGCTACGTTTTGTAGCGACAGCTGCCCTGGGGCAGACTGACGGAAGCGTGGCTGCCATATCGCGCCAAACGGCCCCTCCGACCACCACCAACATTCATACACATTTAAACACATTCACACGGGGCAAGGTCGGTAAGGTGTCTTGCCCAAGGACACTACGACAGCAAACTGGGACAGAGCGGGATTCGAACCGCCGACCTTCCGATCATTGGACGACCCGCTCTACCACCTGAGCTACTGCCGCCCGATTCATGTCATAAAGCTTAGTTTGTTTCTGTTTCTGTCTTCACTTTTTTACGGGATTGCGTTCAGGTTCCACTATAAAGGCCGAATCAGTGAACGGAGTCGTAAGGTTTCCAACTGCTCAATATCCGTCTTTTGGTCGGAAGACGGTTCCATCTTCCATCTCGCTGCGAGATGTATGACCGCCATTTTCTGAGCTACCTCTTCCCCGTGAGACGGTGTGAACCCGGCCTTGATTGCATCAAGCATGCACGATAGTTTAGGGGGTAACGCCCTAATTGCGTAAACGCTATAACGGTTTCTTGCCATGAGAAACTCCAGGGCTACGTTAAATGTGATCTGATAAACTCCAGAGAGAAACTAAACGTCCCTCCTGCTGATGGGTCCATCTCAGCCTCCTACATTAACGTCCCTCGTGAAACGGAGGAGTCGTTTACGACGGAGCGAGTAAGAGGTCGTGTTTTTCTACGAGCGTCAAATAAAAAAGCGTTTAGCGAAACCTTAAATCACACGGAGACGTCCTGATGTGGACGCGGGCCGAGTCACCGCCATGAATGGACACGCCGCCGTTATTAGCTGCACGGGTTAGACGTAGTGAAGTGTCAGATATCTGGAATCACTTTGAACCTCTGACATGATCTCATGATCGTCAAGGCGACGGGAAGAAGAAGGAGCAGATGAAGAGGAGGGAAGTGAAAGACGAGGAAGGCTGAAAGGAGCGACGGATACGGAGGCACTGAGGGAACCGGTGAGGTGCCAAAGGCTGTTGCTGTCATCCGCAGATAAGCAGAAACACACGCACGCACACACACACACACACACACACACACACACACACACACACACACACACACACACACACACACACACACACACACACACACACACACACACACACACACACACACACACTTCGCCGCGACTCGCTGCTCATTTCAACGTCCCCTTCAGGGCACAATTACTAAAAACTGGAAATATTTAGCTGTCGACATTAAAATGAATACAAATCTTTATTTTATGTTTGAGAAAAGCAGTGGATCCGTGTCGTATGGAAGAGTATTAGGGCCATGCAGGAGAAAAATTATTTGAGAGTGGAAGATTTTTTTTTATTGTGCACTTTGAGAAAAAAGTCGAAATGTCGAGATTAATGTTGAAATACAATTTTGAGAAAAAAGTTCAAATGTCGTGAATAAAGTCGAAATTTCGAGAAAAAAGGTTGAAATGTCAAGAAAAAAGTTGAAATGTCGAGAATAATGTTGAAATACAATTTCAAGAATAAAGTTGAAATTTCGTGAATAAAGTTTCAATACAATTCCGTGAATAAAGTGTAAATGTCTAACTTAAATCCTTGGAGAATAACGTTAAGGGTACGTTTCTGAAGTTATGCAACTGCATATGTGTGATGTGTTTCAAATCAATATCGTAAATCCAATTGACTTTTTTCTCGACATTTCGACTTTTTTCTCAACATTTTGACTTTTTTTTCGAAATTGTACTTCAACATTAATGTCGACATTTCGACTTTTTTCTCGACATTTTGACTTTTTTCTCGAAGTGCATAATGAAAAAAAAATCTTCCTCCTCTAAAATATTATTTTTATTTTTCTCCTGCCTGGCCCTAATACTACGCAGCTTTTTTTAATGACTCTCCATCTGGACATCCTACTCCTGGAGAAGTGTTTATCCTCACCCTTTAAGACGTTGGCGGCGACGGAGGGAGATGGTGGAAATGTTATAAACAACGTGCTTAAAGTTAAAGTCGTACATGCACCGGACTCTAATTCAGAAATGTCACCGTCTCAATTACTGGAGGAGGACTTTTGAGTCGTCCTTCAGCTTCACGTGGAGAGGAATGCAGCGTTCCCTCCTTCACGGCACTCGTCTCAGCTCTGGTGAGAGGGTGAGGGACGGAGTGTGTGTGTGTTCTCACACTACTGACGGTGTGGGGACATCCATTATTCTGCTCCCTTTTGGGGACGGACTAAAAACTACAACAGAAAAATTATTTGACTTAATTATGGCTCCTTTTAATTGATGCGAACGTGTGTGTGTGTGTGTGTGTGTGTGTGTGTGTGTGTGTGTCTGTGTGTGTGTGTGTGTGTGTGTGTGTGTGTGTGTGTGTGTGTGTGTGTGTGTGCGTGTTTCTTCTGTCTGCAATTATCCTGAAAAATTACAGACATTTTTCCGTCATTGTGTGAATCATAAAAGGCTGTTTAATTAGCTCTGCAGCTGAACCGTGAAGCTTTGTTCGCACAGCTGCAGGTTAGCCGTTGCAAAGTAGTCCGTTTGCGTCTTCTATTGTAAAATACACACAAAAGAAACAAAATGGTCGTGAAACATGTTGAATTTGAATTGAAACCCACCTCGTGAAAGTTTCAACCGCTGCTGTTTTTGGTGGGATTTTATGAGTAAAGCTGACACATGAGCAAATTAAAAACAAACATATTGTTGTTAGGCTGCTGTGATTTTAACATAAGTCCAGTTAACCGCGTTAGATCTCCTGATTGAATAGTGTGTTTCCGTCTTTACCGTCTCTCGCTGTCTCTTACATGCTCAGGATCGAGTTATAAACGGATTAACAGACAGAATATTAGACTCTAATTGGACTAAATTCAACTGGGAATTGATTCACTTGTATTGAACTTGTTTACTTTCTCTGTAAATTGAGCTTCAATTACTTTTAACGTGAACCGGAGCCACAGACATAAAATGATTTTGATTTTGTTGTGTGTGAAACAGCCTTGTTGGACTGCGTCTTGGCCGGTTGTCGAGGCCTGTGATGTTCAGTATTTACATAATCAATACCATCGAACCCAAGATGGAAACATTAGCGCCGTCGTCGGTTTCAGTCAGTGTTGGACCCGGTAGGATCCAATGACTTGGCGAACTCCAACTCCGTACCACTTGGTGGCGATAGTGTACCACTTTCACTGATTGAGAAACTCGCCTAACTGAAAACAAGGCACAAAAGAAGAAGAAAAACGGACAGAGCTGAGATGGTTGCCAGGTTTCCGTTTGCAGTGGTGGTCATGAATGAAGAGAGACGGTTCAAAGGGAACATGGAGGTGACCGAACATCTCCGGCCTAAAGCAGGTCCAGGTGGCACCACGTCGATGCTGCTGCATCAGAGCTTAATCTTTTCAGCCGTTGACATGAGCGGAAGATAAGCTAACTGTTGAATTTGTCGAATGGAAAAGACTCTGATCTGCAGCTGAACGGGCTGGAAATACGCTACGATATCAACATTTATGGTGCAGAACTAATAACCCACATGAGATAATCTGTTTTGCAGACTCAATTCATTTCACACCCGTCTGTGTTTACTCTTTATTAAAGAGCTTGAAAAGGAGCTAACTTTAAGATTTACCCTCAACTGTCTCAGTTCACCCCTCGGTAAGTCCCGCCCCCTTAGTTACTGTCGTTAACTCAGACGGTCCATCTCACAGACAGGTCGGATTCATTTCAAGAAATATTTGGGTTCTTTTAGCAAACATTTTCTCTTGGGGCCTTTGTATTCAGCCCCTAGTGGCCAATGAAGGAAAAATGTCCTTAAACTGCAGCTTTTGTGTCGATGGCAGATTAGGAAATGCAGCGACTTGTTTCTGCCCTGATATTCTATGGGGGGGGGGGGTATCAAGATTCTGATGACTTGGACTCTGTTTCTATTGGGTTTGGACTCTTAAATCAGATTTGAGTCCTCGGATTTGATTAGATTTATTTTTATGTAAGTCAACAGAATGATTTAGTACGAGATAAGATCTACATTAGCTTTAACATTAAATTTGAGCGGTTCAGGTCTCATAAGGAACAAACTGTGTTTGAGCAGCAGAAGAACCATCAAAGGGACAATGGAGACCGTTTCCCACCGCAGTCTGTAATGTAGCCTGGGGGGGGTGAATATTCATAAATAATAACAAACTAACATGCAAATTTCTATAACTACAAACATGTTCCTTCAGTTAATTACCAAGCACCACCATATATGTACACATAATTATGCCTTCATGTACCACACATGCACACGGGGGGTACACTTAAAATGTGATAATAAACTATAGTAAAATGTGATGATAAAGACATCTATGATGTAACGACAGTAAAGTTAACAGTAACATCCACAACTCCGGAGAGCCGTGTGCGTCGTGCGAGGAGAAAACGTCCCCTCCCGTCTTTACTAAACCGTCCCAGTTTACTTTGAAAAGAGTCCATCACGCGTAGCAACCGCGTGGATGAACTCACGGCGCAAACAGGCCGAGTTTGGGAAAGTTAGGTGGAACTCACGTCCTCCTCCATTTGTTAGCATTAGCATCAGCTGCCGCTACTTTTCGACTGGGCGTCTGATGATGCATAACGACAGCATGTGACTGACGTATGTGCGCTTGTTTTATGTGTCAGAGAAGGAGAGACGAGACGAGAGAGTGAGAAAAGTCTGTCATTTAATGCCCGCGGCTAAAAGCAAATGCGTGACAATGTATACAATGTATATATTCACGATAGAGTCATTTTGTACATCACACAGAGTAGAAGCCGAGATACATTGAATATACTCGATATATCGCCCAGCCCTACGTGAAAGTTGAAACAACAAGTTGAGACAACAACAAGGTGGAAAAGGGACACCAGTGAACCACCGCCCATTAAAAAGAAAAGGAGAAGGTAGAGAAGGAGAGAAAGGAAAACCAGAGTGGGAAACCAAAGTGCCCCCTCACTTCACCTAAGGGTTTCGGATTGAACTTCTTAAGATGTTGAAACTATCTCAACGTGTTATTTTCACCCGAACAAGAACGTTACGTGATACTCGCAGGTCACAAACATGTTTAAAACAAACCCCTGAGGAGAATCACATCATCAGTTTTTAATTCAATCCAGCTTTATCTAAATAGCGTCTATAACAACAGAGACCAGAACATAAACCCCCGAGCAACTATTACATAAACATAACATTAACAACGGCAGGTAAAAACTCCCCTGGTGGGAGAAAAACCTGAAACCAAACAAGTGGCAAGAAAAACTGGTCATAGGAGGATCAATGAGAGCCGTAACGATCCAGTGATGATCAGTTTCATGATGATCGGTACAAAATGAAAACATTGATTAGACATCAATAATCATTTGATGAACTAGGAAATGAAAATGTGAGACAATATTTTAGTTTAGTTTAATTTAACATGAATAGAAGTTGTTTTGGTGTGTGGAAAGGGAAGCCGTCAGAAGCTTAGGCTTCAGTCTACACCAGGGGTCTAAACCCGCGGCTCCAGAGCCGAATGCGGCTCTTTAGCACTGCCCTAGTGGCTCCTGGAGCTTTTTCAAAAATGTTTGACCTCTTTTTTCCTTTTTTTCTTCTTTTTTTTCTCTTTTTTTTCTTTTTTTCTCTTTTTTCCTTTTTTTCTTCCTTTTTTTTCCTTTTTTTCTTTTTTTTCTCCTTTTTTTCTTTTTTTTCCTTTTCTTTTTAATCTCGACATTTCGACTTTTTTCTTGACATTTCAACTTTTTTCTAGACATTTAGACTTTTTTTTTCGAAGTGCATAATGAAAAAAAAATCTCCCCCCAGTTATAACTAATATAGAAACATGCAACATGTGTTGTCTTCATTCTAAGGCTTATACAAGACTTTTCATTTTTTGCAGCTCCAGACATATTTGTTTTTTGTGTTTTTGGTCCAATATGGATCTAAAACATTTTGGGTTGCCGACCCCTGAACTACACATTTTGGTCCTTGGTTTGTAGATAAAAAAAATTGCATATATATATATACCAAAGAATGATATATTTTTTGTATTACACTGATGATTTACACCTGTACTTTGGGTTATTTGTGTTGTGGAAATTGAAAGGACCAATAAACTAAACTAAACTAAAATAATAAAATCCCAAATGATCTCCTCTTATCTCCTCCTCTCAGTGATGTGATGGTCTTATATTGATCACTGACTCCTGAATTAATCACATCAAAACCATATTGGCATCCGTTGAGGGACGTAATATCGGTGATGAAACTTGATAAAAGTTAAATCAGAAGTGAACAGCCTCCTCAGTGATCAATATCTGCACAGACTGACCGTATGAGCACCGACACCCCCACGTCCTCGCAGTGCTGGTAGACGTGTCCCCACGTGTCCTGGATGATCTCCCTCTCTGCGTCCGTCAGCGGCTCAGCCCGCTCCGGCCGGTCCTCGTCCCCCCCCCGCCGGGCCGGCGGCGAGGCCGGCGGCGGCGGCGTCTCCCGGCGAGACATCCTCCGGCGGCGCAGCGGCCCCGAGGCTCCCAGCAGCCGGGGGAGGTAGGCGGCCAGGGAGGGGGGGACAGACACGGACAGCTGAGACCCCACGGCGGGAGCTGGGGGGGCAGCCGGCCGAGAACAGGAGGAGGAAGGACGGAGAGAGAGGAACAGGGGGGTGACGAGGCTCCTGGTCCCCCCCGCCGGCACCCAGCTCTGGCTCCAACTACAAACTTCTCCTCCACTCCGTCTCCCTCGCTCCCTCCCTCCCCGGGAGGCTGATGGGGATGCTCCTCCTCGCGTTTCCAGGGAAACGAGCCGCTCGGAGGACGATGGGAGGATGATGGGAGGATGATGGGAGGAGAGCGGCTCGGGAGGAAGACGGAGACTGAGGGCTGGAGAAGAGTGGAGACGGGAAAAGAGGAGGAGAAGGAGGAGAAGGGGGAGAAGGGGGCGTTGAGGGTCTTTGGCACACCCCTTAACACACACACACACACACACACACACACACACACACACACACACACACACACACACACACACACACACACACACACACACACACACACACACATGGATGTAAATCATCAGTTAGAGGAGTGGTTAGTACAGAAGAGTATTAGGGCCAGGAAGGAGAAAAATAAAAATAATATTTTAGAGGAAGATTTTTTTTTTCATTGTGCACTTCGAGAAAAAAGTCGAAATGTCGAGAAAAAAGTCGAAAAGACGAGATTAATGTCATCCATCCATCCATTTTCCGCCGCTTATCTGTTCCCGGGTCGTGGGAGCAGCAGTCTCAACAGAGATGCCCAGACTTCCTTCACCCCAGACACTTCCTCCAGCTCTTCCTCCAGCTCTTCCTCCATCTCTTCCTCCAGCTCTTCCTCCAGCTCTTCCTCCAACTCTTCTTCCAGCTTTTCCTCCATCTCTTCCTCCAGCTCTTCCTCCAGCTCCTCCGGGGGGAGTCCGAGGTGTTCCCAGGCCAGCCGAGAGACAGTCTCTCCAGCGTGTCCTGGGTCTTCCCCAGGGTCTCCTCCCGGTGGGACATGCCTGGAACACCTCCCTAGGGAGGAGGGACATGCCTGGAACACCTCCCTAGGGAGGTGGGACATGCCTGGAACACCTCCCTAGGGAGGATCCAGGAGGATCCGGTACAGATGCCCAAGCCACCTCAGCCGACTCCTCTCAATGTGGAGGAGCAGCGGCTCGACTCCGAGCTCCTCCCGGGTGACCTAACTCCTCACCCTATCTCTAAGGGAGCGTCCAGCCACCCTGCGGAGGAAACTCATCTCGGCCGCTTGTATCCGCGATCTTGTCCTTTCGGTCACTACCCAAAGTTCATGACCATAGGTGAGGGTAGGGGCGTAGATTGACCGGTAAATCCAGAGCTTCACCTTTCGACTCAGCTCCCTCTTCACCACGACGGTCCAGTACACCGGCCGCATAACTGCGGACGCTGCACCGATCCGTCTGTCAATCTCACGCTCCATTGTTCCCTCACTCGTGAACAAGATCCCGAGATACTTGAACTCCTCCACCTGAGGCAGGACTTCTCCACCCACCCGGAGAAGGCATGCCACCCTTTCCCGGTGGAGAACCATGGCCTCGGTCTTGGAGGTGCTGATTCTCATCCCTGCCGCGTCGCACTCGGCCGCAAACCGCCCCAGCACATGCTGGAGGTCCCGGTCTGATGAAGCCAACAGGACAACATCATCTGCAAAAAGCAGAGATGAAATCCTGAGGTTCCCAAACCGGATCCCCTCCGGCCCCTGGCTGCGCCTAGAAATCCTGTCCATAAAAATTATGAACAGGACCGGTGACAAAGGGCAGCCCTGCCGGAGTCCAACATGCACCGGGAACAAGTCTGACTTACTGCCGGCAATGAGAACCAGACTCCTGCTTCGATCATACAGAGATTGAGATTAATGTTGAAGTACAATTTCTTTTTTTTTTTTTTACCTTGTCTGCACACATATTAATGATTGATACCATGTAGGTAAAAACCAAAGGCATATATATGTGCAATATTGCTATATTTAATATATATACATATATACGCCTACATACTCATACACATACATACATAAATATATACATACAAACCCAGTGATTTTTTTTTTTTTTTTTTGTGTGGGTGGTTGGTGTGGGGTGGGGGGGTGACGACATCCACTGCCAATCCAGGAAGCAGGAACACACGGAGGCACACGTCAAGCACTGGAAATCTGCAACAAAACCCACAAACAAAACACAAAACCAACACGGACCAAAACACAAGCAGCAATCAACCCAAACCACAGTGTGAGCTAAGCTACCACTAACTAACCCCAAAAACTACAGAGCAAGCATGCAGGTGAACAAGCCAGTATGTATGTCTATGTGTGTGTACAATTTCGAGAAAAAAGTCGAAATGTATTTCAACTTTATTCTCGAAATTTCGACTTTATTCACAAACCGCCCCCCCCATCCCGCCTCCATTTCGATGTGCGACAATCGCCACAAAAACTCTAAATCCAGCTATTGGCAACAATTCAGCTCAGGATTAAACTGGAGTTTCCAGAAATCCAAGTAAACACAATCGATTATTGAGTGAGGTGCGTTCAACTCCGCGATGCTCTGCAATGTTCTTCCGGTCTTCTGGCTTTCGTGGTGTCGTCCCTTCCAGAAGGGGCGGTCAGTAGCTCGGCTAAGCGTGGGTTGGTATACATAGAGGAATAACTCTGATTAGGACAAATAATCTTGCACTAAAAGATCAATCTCAGCGGGTCTCTGTGAACAGAGCAGACCCGTCCAACACGTCTTTATGGGACAAAAACTGAATTGGAGGGGATTTTTCTGTATAAATGATAAAATTGTTGTGTTGACGGCTGAGTGTCTCCGTCAGGTGGATGTAGGTGTGGTTGTAAACACGACCAGGACCAAAGCGATGGGAGCCCGCTAGAGCTGAACATTTCTACACATTAAACTGATATTTTTACTGCTTTAAAAAGAGACGAGCACAAATCTAATATCAGAGTGTAGATTTAAGATGTTAAAAGCACAATAGTACAGATTAAAAACAATCATCTGGAATGAACTGGCAGTTAATAAAAAACAGAGCTGAGGGGTTTTATCTTTTAATTGTATGAATTTGACTCATTAATGGGGATTAAAGTTGTCGGGGGACCACCGGGATGTAATTTAGTAGCTGCTGAAATTAGCTTTTCACAATCTGCGCTTTAAATAATAACAGAGCAGAAAATAATTTACAAAAAAAAGCAACTGCAGTAATAACTAAAGAACAACAACAGAACTAAAAATAGTGATATCTTAGATTTTGGCGGGAAAAAACATGTCGTTGTTGCTGATTTGTCATCTTAAACGGTCACGGTTGTCAGGTCTTGTAATCTTCTCTCCTGGAAAACGTCAAGCTTTGCTTTTCTTTGCATTTCCAACGAACCGTTTTGGGGCTTTTTGTGTTTTTCCCTTGGATCTCCATGATTTTACTTTCAGTTTGAACATTTCTCTCCAGTCCATTTGTTTTTTAAGTTGCTTTCTGTTTATCACAGCTGGGTTCCCTCGATCCGCCTTCATGTTACAAGTCACCAAGTCTTTCACTGCAGGCGAATCAGCGAGCAGCTGGCCTTCGCCACCCGGCAGGGGATTTTACACTCAAACAACTTTAAATTGCATCAAAGACACTTTCACAGATATGAAAAAGAGCATGTTTTTCCCTGTTTCTCCCCGTCTCTACATACAAACTGATCCAGAGCTGGTTACGAGTCCCGGGGGATAAATCCAGAATGAGAGTCTGGACGTCCTTGTACACTAACCAGATTCCCTTGCAGGAGTACGACCCAAATACAGGAAAAACAAACATAAATATTTATTTGAACTAAAAAAACATGACGTGGCAGCCTGAGGAGCGAGTGGTCAACAGGTGGAATGACAACGGACCAGCAGGGGAGCAGGGGAGCAGACGCTCAAGGGAACAACAAGACTCAGGTGTTCACAACCGCCTCAGGTGAGCTGTACAGTATAAGGTACATCAACAGCTTTGCCTTAATACTTTCAAAATAAAACAGGAAATCAAGCTTTTTTCAAAAAGAGAACAAGTAAGGAAGGATAATCTTTGTCTCCCTTGAGAGAAATTTGTCTTGGACAAAACTAAAGACTCCAGGCACCACATATATAACAAAACATATAAAATCACAATAAACAAAAACACATCGTCATATCCCCCCGCTCTTTGCATGCCCCCTCGCAATGTCCTGAAAAAACACCTCTACACAAAAAAATACCTTGCTACAGCAGCATTATTGCACTTCCCTCTACACATACAGCAGCATACTCGTTATTGCACATCCACTTGAGTTTACTTGCACAAGTAAACTCGACTTAAACGAGTCAAAAGAAGAAATGTGATCGAGACTTGAGTAACTCACAAACTCAGACGTCGTCTCAAGACAGACTCCGCCAAGGAAACCAGCAGATTGCATCAGAACCTTTTCTCCGATACGATCCCCCGTCCTGATCCAGCACCAGGCAGCACCCCCCCTTTAACAGAACCAGAGCTACAGACCAGAACCGGACTCAGGAAGGACCGGCATCGGCCTCGGCCGGCTGGAGGCTGAGAGGACGGGAAAAGGGGAGAGAAGAAGTCTTCAGGTAGTCTGTTGGGTAGTCTGTTGGGTCGTTTGCAACACAACAGGAACAATGACTACTGTACCGGGTTACCAGGGGTCCTGGGGTACTGAGATTCCAGGGTACCAGGGTTACTGGGGTACCAGGGTCCTGGGGTAAAGGGTTCTCAGGGTACCAGGGTCCCAGGGTACTGGGGTACCGGCTCTGAGAAACCTTCACCACTGCTCCACCTGAACGTTTGTCACATTGTCTTAATTCAGTTCACCGCTCTAGTTCGTTTACATCTTTCTCCATCAACGTTGGTTACCATGGCAACCGTGAGCCCCAGGAGCTTCGGTGGGGACGCACAGATCAGATAATCAGATTTGGGGCCCGGCGTCAGACTCCAGCCCAGAACCACCTGTACTGAGAACCTGGTTCTTTTTAAAGGTTTGAGTTTAGGGATGAAAGCAGCAGGTTACGGACGACCGGCCAGGACTCGATGCAGAAAAACCGCAGGAATGATGCAATAAAACCCACCTGGAATGTAACTTGTATATGGAAATATTTCAAGTTTTTATTTAAGAAAGAAAGAAAGAAAGAAAGAAAGAAAGAAAGAAAGAAAGAAAGAAAGAAAGAAAGAAAGAAAGAAAGAAAGAAAGAAAGAAAGAAAGAAAGAAAGAAAGAAAGAAAGAAAGAAAGAAAGAAAGAAACTATTTGGAAAAGCAATTTCAAGCCGGTGAAGAAAACAGGATTCCTGGAAGCCAGTGGCTGAGAAAATTGCCTATTAGGATGGAGATTTGAGCCGTGAGAAGGTGCCAGGAGAGCAATCAGCCCGGACTGACGGCCGCGGCGTGGAGGTCACACGTTTATCTTAATCCCATCTGCCCCCCCGGCGGTGAGAACGACCCCCCTCATCTACGGCGCAGGAGAAGAGGAGATTCCTGATAAAGTGCCGTCTAGACAAAGCGCCAGCGTGGGGGGCGATGGCGATGGCGATGACGATGACAGGCCTATTACACCCCGGAGGAGGAGGGGGGAAACAGCTGAGAGATGGAGCTGTCAGCACTAAATGGCAGATTTCTCCACCAGAGGGTTTAAGGTGTCACTCCTGCACATCATCGGAGAGAAACTCACTCTGAAGGTTTTACGATATTAGTTTTTAGTTTAGTTCATATTTATTTCGAGCGGTACAACATTTACAACATAAGTGACCTGCGTGCAACAGAAAATTAAGTAAATACCTTTAACAGTAGACGTGCAGGTTCAATATTCAAATTAATTCATTAACACTCAAAAGGAGTGGGAAGAAGAAAACGTATTTAATCCTACCCCTGTTTCTCATCAATAATTTGACAGATTTTTAAGGCTTCCTCCTGTCTTAACATTTAAACCAGAACAATGAACAAAAGACCTATATCAAATTATAATAACATTATTCTACAGTATTTGCATTTCATAACCACACTGTGTAAAATTAAGAACAATGTATATTATCACCACGGGTGACAGTTAACTGTTAACTTACATTTACATTTGGTAAGGACAACAATACCATAAGGTAATGGATAATAAATACCAACTTAATGAGGAACAACAAGTAAACATCAACATTTCAAGACTTGATTTAACATCGTGTTACCACCCACTCTCTTTATACTTTGACCAGACCATGTGTTTATATAGCAGTTTAAATCTGTGGATATGTTGGATTTGCTTGTATTTGATTATCCAGACTGTTCCAGAGTCTCAGGAGGATGAGCTTTATCTTCACCGCTGCTGCCACCTGGTGGCGGATCTCTGAACCCGCCGTAAAAGCCAGAATATCTGCACCCTCCGTCTCCAGACCAAAACTAATAACTAATCAAGAAAGATATATTTAATTTAATTTATTAGAAACAATTTACTGAAGAAAATCAGTGTATTATTATAACCATCCTTGGTCAACTGTCTTTTACCTATGGTTCTAGACTGCAAAAACTCAAAATCTTACTAGGAATATTTGTCTTATTTCTAGTCAAATTTTTCAATTGAGTCAATTGTCTCATTTTTAGTAAAAAAATCTCATTACACTTAAAGCAGCACAACGGAACTTTCAGCTTTGTTGAGTTTGGCGCCTCCTTTGGACAAAAATCGGTAGTGCTTTACCAGAAAGAACACTCCATTTCCCATGAGCACCAGCGCGTACTGCCGGAAAACCCCCGTCCCCGCCGCTGCATTTGTTTTGATGAGAGAAGACGGGACGGACTTTGAAAACGACTTTTCTGTTTTCAGCGGTCGTTTGCAGGATGGATAATGAAGAGGTAATGTATCTATTTTTGGCTAAACAATATAATATGACGATGTTGAAAAACACTAAGTTCAAATTGGTTTTATTAAGTTGTTTCAGCGAGATAATGCGCCCTACAAACTCATACGCTCTGCACCTTTTTCCTGTCACGTTTTTTAGAGGGACTTCGTCATAAATTAGTAGTCCAACATACTTACTGACAAAATAAAAAAATACTTTATAACCTGTGAATAACTGAATGCCCATTCCTTATATTTTGCAGATCAGCCCTGCACAATTTTACAGTTCTCAGGAAAAATACTAGAAATGTTCTATACATTTTCTTCGCATTGCATTATTTCCTCTAGTGCTGTAATTCTATTCAATTGTATTATTATTTTATAAAGCTTCCTCATTGCGAATTACACATTTTTATGATCACTATTATTTCTCTGTCTGTTGTTGATATTGTCAGTAATTTTAGAATTACCAAAAAACCCAAGACGAATCCCCAGTATGTGAAAACATTCTAATTTTGATTCTTATTGATCATAGAATTCTACATTTACATTTGTATCATAACAATTCTGTCTCTTGTTTTATCAGGAATCTGCTGTTCGTGAGAACACCTCTACCTCTGCATCATCAGTTTGAACCCCCACAAAGACAGAACCGACACGCAGCATATATATCATATATATATATGCATATATATCATATATGCATATATATACATATCGCCAGTTTGTGCTCTGGCAGCATGATGTTTGGAAAATAAGAGACACCTTTCCAGACCCAATGGGACAGTACACTGGTTTCAGGGCTCCCCGTCTTCTGTAGAATGGAACCTTTATGAGGATTACTGCAAATATTTTGATATTGTTTTTTTTTTGTTCCATTTTTTCCTGTACAGTTGTTTTTGTGTGTTTAAAATAAAGACATTTGTGCAAAACAAGACAGACTTTTATTTACACACCTTTCAGAAAATAGAACATTCTTGAACTTTGTCATTTGCATAGTGACAGCAGTTATCCCATTGATACTTATTATAAACAATAAGTAATCTGTATCACAGTAGCAGTAATGAACAACTGTATGACAGGATAAATTACTGTGAATAAAGTAAACAAGTGTAAATAGAGTAGTAGAAAAATAAACAAAAAATAATGAACTGATAATAAAAACTGAACTATGAAACAGTGTAAGAAGTTACTGTAAATAAATACAATGACTATAGTAGCAGTAGCATCTTGTGTCCATCCATGTTTCGTGCTGGGAGAGTCCGCGTGCGATTCACTGCTGGAGTGTAGGAAAACCTTCCCTGATTCACTGCTGGAGTAGGAGAACCTTCCCTGATGATTCACTGCTGGAGTGTAGGAGAACCTTCCCTGCATGAGGATGTGATTCTGGAAGTTTTCCAGATCTGATGTAGTCCTGCAGAGTGTGAGAATAAAGATACAAAAACATTATGTCTTTCTGATAATTACTGACCTATAAATCATTCAACATATTTTGTTGATCACAAGTTTGAATTTTTTTCTTTGTTGAAGTCACTGTAATTATGCAGAAAGTAAAAGCAAGTAATGTATAGCTATAGAAAAATTAGAGAAATGTATATATTTATACACTCACAAGATAAAACGACACATTATAAACACCAAAAGGTTTCTTTTACTACTCTTGTTATTATTTTAATATAATTCCAACAAAGTACATTTATTTTATATGCTTATATGTTGTTTATATTGTATTTTTTTCATCTGGAAGTGTATACTTTGCCTATATATTTCATTTTTCTGGCTACATTTTACTATATCTACAAATGTGTTGCTTTTACCATCAGTGTATAAGTATCTGTATATACAGACCTGAAGAGTCAAAAGGTTTACATAGATATTGACATTTGATACAGTAGCAACACTTACACCAGCTGTAGTAGTTTCAGGATAATTGTTTTTGTAAAACACACTGACATAGGTGTTGACAAAAGTGCATACCTGGAGGTGATGAACGTCTTTACATCCTTCAACCATCTCGTCCAAGACGACGGCTGCAAGGGCTTTGTAGCGAGTGAACGCCGGGCCAATGTTTATTCTCCACCGGGCATTTAGCTTGTTACTCTCCCGCTTTCTTTTTTTCGCCTCCTCCGCTCCGTTAAAACTTTTATTTTCTTCGTTTTTTTCGCTGCTTCGGCCATGATACCAGCTCCTCGTTTAGCTCAACACCAGCTTCTGCTGAGCTCAGCCTCTGCGCTCCAAGCCCCGCCCATTTTTGTCTCGACTACGAATCGGGAAGGAGGGGGAAGTGACGTATGTGCCGTAAAGCAGTCAAAGCCGTAAAATTTGTAGTTTTTTAGTGTGGCAGGGTTCCTACCATGCTCCTCAAAGTTACATAGTGCCAGTGAAAGCGATACAGACCCCCTCAGATCATGACAGAGGTGTCATTAAACCTGTTGGAAGTTGATGTACCATCACAATGACTCTGGAAATATGATATTAAGGTGGGAAAGTTACGTAGTGTCGCTTTAAGTTGGAAGTTGACCTGTGTACTTTCTGTAATGCAGCAGATGAAACTTTAGATCATATGTTTTTCTTATGTCCTGTGTCCAGAAACTTCTGGAAAGAATTGAGAAGTTGGTTATTACTTAGAATAGATGACATACCAGTTTTTGATATTTCTCATATTTTTTTATATGTAGACAATTTGAAGGCTGTTATATCTGATATGATTAATATAATTATTCTCATGGGTAAATATCATATTCACTGCAGGCGTAGCCTGTTGTACTCTGATTTTTTCTTTATTGAAAATACACAAACTCTCAAAGAGGATAATGGACAAATATCAATTTAAATGCAATATGAAAAGAAAGGAAAATAAAAATAAAAAATGGGGATTCTTGTAAGGAATACAAAAAACTAAAAACATTACAGGACTGTCTCAGAAAATTAGAATATTGTGATAAAGTCCTTTATTTTCTGTAATGCAAAAATGTCATACATTCTGGATTCATTACAAATCAACTGAAATATTGCAAGACTTTTATTATTTTAATATTGCTGATCATGGCTTACAGCTTAAGAAAACTCAAATATCCTATCTCAAAAGATTAGAATATTCTGGGAATCTTAATCTTAAACTGTAAATCATAATCAGCAATATTAAAATAATAAAAGGCTTGCAATATTTCAGTTGATTTGTAATGAATCCAGAATGTATGACATTTGTGTTTTTGTAATTGCATTACAGAAAATAAAGAACTTTATCACAATATTCTAATTTCTGAGACAGTCCTGTAACTATATTTTCTCTCTCTCTGTATTTTTATTCAGCACTTTACAATTGAAATTAAAAAAAGACTTTATTTTCTATAATCTTAGATCATTGATAATCACAAAAAGGTGAAGATTTATTTTTTTCATTTTTTAACATAATCTACATCACCAATTTAAGTGAAATTTATAAGCTGGATAACTTTTACATGATTTAGTAGAGAATGCCTCTCAATTTATTGGTTACAGCCACATTTATTTCCACTAAATGTTCCTCTATTGAGCCAATTTGTTCTATAATGTAAATCATTCCTTATTTATTTGTTGGTACCTTTGTGACTTTTAAGAGATTGGCTCTGATGGTTCTCGCCTTTTCAAAAGTGTTTCAGCATCTGCCTATGCATATGGATTCCCATAAAGAAGTTTTCATCAAATAATAAGATTTATATTTCTCTATTCAGAACACTCAAAGAAACTGAACAAAAGAGCAAAGGAAAAGTTAACAAGCAAGAATTAGTCAAATTAAATCCAAAGACTGTTATGGGAATGGCAGTTTGAACAGGTGGGTTTGGAGCAATGATTCAGAAAAACTTTATTGAAAATATACAAACTCTCAAAGAGGATAATGAACAAATATCAATTTAAATGCAATATGAAAAGAAAGGAAAAAAAAAAAAAAATGGGGATTCTTGTAAGGAATACAAAAAACAAAAAACAAGGCGCTCTAAGAATTAAAAGGTGCATATGAATAACAAAATAAATGAATCATTTAAATTCACATAATGGAGCATAGAAAAGGAGAGGAATTATTAAATTAGAATAACAAATAACGAGCAATTTCTAGACCTATTTTACTTGCATTTTTGTTTTCTTCTCTTTTGAGACATGTGAAAAAAAATCTTAAAATTGTTAATAAAACCCCGTAAGGAAAGAGGGTTTACAATTTCTCCATTTGGGACAATGAATATGGTTCTTACCCAGTAACAAAATTATATTAATAATATCAGAAACAGAAAATTCCAAATCACCCATGAAGAAAATAATATGTCTTAATTCAAAAGGTGGAACATTATTAATTTTAAGAGAAATCCAATTGTGTGTCTGTCCAGAAACAATGAGACAAAGGACATTGATAAAACAAATGATCCAGTGTTACTTCATCCTTTTTGCAGAAGGAACGTTGATCTACCTCAAATGTTGTACTCTGATTGATCACCTGTTAATTAGATAAAACAACATGTATTTATTTAACTGATAATCTGTATAAAACTGATATGTCTTAAAATATAAGGGTCTTTGCAGTATGTAATAAAGTGTGTGTAGTTACGTTTTGTCCTCACAGGTTGTTCCGCCCTGCGGTGAACTAGTAATGTTCCTAGTCGGACCTATTTCAGGGACGCACCAGTGCAGCAAACAAAAGGCATGAAAACGGTTAAAAGTTTTCTCTCAAACGGAGCTTGGTTAAAATGTAATGACACGTTATATTGTTATATTAAGAATATTGTGATTTGTAGTGTATACACTTACTTACCGTGTAAGTTTGGTCGATATTTCATCACGTAGTTTGTCACTTTTACCGTGGTTAAGGTTTTATCGCGGCAGCGCAGTGTTTTCATTTGTCCACCAGAGGGCGCCATTTAGTCTGTTTATCTGGCTTTATTTATCTGTTTCATCAATAATAGCGTGAAAAAGAGTAACATTAATGTTGTTAATGAACATATGTTTATGTCAAAGGCATTACAAAGGGAATATTTTTGTTACCAGATACAACAGACATTATTTTTGTTCAACCTGATTCTTTTTGTCCGACATGAATATTTATGTTTTTTATGTCCGTTCTCCCCCCAGGTTTCTGCTCCAGGCGGGAGAAAACTTACAAATATCTCCTTGTTGTAAGTTGATTTTTAACTAACTTGAAAATGGCGAATTTATTTATTTATTTATGTATTTATTTATTTATTCTTTTTTTCATTCATTGATAAAATAAAACAACAAACAATTTAATATAAACACAAACGTTCCTAAATTCAGAATGAAAGGGAGCAGAAAGAAGAAGAATCTTATTTAATCTGCCCCTTTTTACCAAGAAATCCATTTACAAAGAACGTAAATTAAAAAACCACAACAAAGTAAATAAAAAACTAAAATAAAATATCTGCCGGCGACACAGACACAAACATTCCTGTTTAGTTCCCAAGTTACAATTCAGTTAATAACATTCTAATAACTAACTTAACTAACCGTAACTAATATATTTCATTATATTTACTTAACATACAGGCTTTAATAGTTCTTTTGAATGTAATGTTTGATTTGGATTCTTTGTTTTTTATTCAGATTGTTCCATAAACTGATTCTTTCACAGAAACACAACGTTCCATCAATTTAATCCTGAATCTTGGTTTTTTTAAAGATCTTTGTTCCTTTTAATATGTATAATGTTACAGTATACTTGCTTTCTCTTTTTTCAAATCTTTTCTGAATGTTGATTGGTAAAGTTTTCTTATGAGCTTTAAACATAATTTGCAGAATACTATAGTCTACTAGTTCATGAAATTTCAACAATTGTAACTGGAGGAATAATGGATTTGTTGGATCTTTATATCGTTTTCTACTGGTTATTCTTATGGCTCTTAAATTGACTGAATATAAACTTCACCACAGTAGGTCACATATGGAACAATCGTAGTGTTATATAAAATGTACAATGCTTTTTTGTCCAATAATCCTTTACTTTGTGTAACAGCAATTGTTTTTGATATTTTTATCTTTGTATAATGTTTATGTGATTTCATATTCAGATTCTCATCCAGCACGACGCACAAAAACTAGTTTCCCTTACTATTCATTTCAATACCATCTATATTCATTGAAGTATCAGTGTCTCTCCTTCTGTTACTAAATATCCCTCCAACTGCCCCCCCCCCAGCAGGGGCTGGAGCTTCTCCACCACTTCACACCCCAGAGACCCCAGAGACCCGTCCTCACATCCCACACCCTCACCCCCCACCCTCACACCCCCCACACATCACAGCGACGCCCGTCTCTGTCCTGGAGAGAGACGTTAACAAGACATTTAAAGACTAATGGCCTTTTCCACTAGTATCTACTCAGCTCTTCTACCCCCCACGCCCCCGTCTTGCTCTTCTCCACTACGGGCCGAGGCGGGTGGAGCCAAGCAGATACTTTTTCTGTACCTGTTGTTTCGTTTAGTTTCGTTTAATTATTTATTCAAACAGGTTAAAACAAAAACAAAAAAATAATCAGAATACATAAAATGTATATACCGAAAAAAAAAAAAAAAAACATTAGCAAAACAAAGCAAATTAAAGAGACAAATCTATATGTAGATAAATATTTCCTGTTTGAAAGGGTGTAGGATGAAGTTTAAAAAACTTTTCTAGTCCTACCCCTTCTAATGTTCTGTTTTTACCATTTCTTCATTTCACAGAACTCAGAAAGAAAAGCATAAAAGAAAAGAAAAAGTGGTTCAGCTGAGCAAGGAACTGTCAGTTCATGTGTCCATTTCCGTTTTGTATCCATACAGAGTATTGATTTTAAAGATTTGATTAAACTTACTTAGTGATTTGCATGATTTCATTTCATCTTTGCAGTTGTTCCACAGATTAACTCCTTCACTGATACACAATGGGTTTGGATGTTTGTTCGTACATGCTGTTTGTTAAAATTACATATTCCCCTGAGATTGTGTTTATTTTCTTTTATTTGAAACAACTTTTGGATGTTTTGTTGCAACTGATGATGATTTGCTTTGTGCATGATTTGTAAAGTTTTGAAGTCGACCAGATCCTTGAATTCGAGTGTTCTCAGTTTGATGAAGAGTGGGTTTGTTGATTCTCTAAAAGCCGCTTTATTTACAATTCTTATCGCTCTTTTTTGAAGTTTGAATATTGTATCCGTGTATTGTGCCGAGGTTCTAAGCGTGTTGAGCCGGGACTATATCTGCCGTCACCACCCTCCACGCCACTGATTGGTCGGGGGGCCGTCAGACGTTTGAATCAGGAAGCGGGAGTCAGCGCGAGAACGACTCGCAGCCAGCCCCCCAGTCTCGCGCTCAGAAGGTGTGCCGATTTTTTCCGGTGGCCAGCCGCGGTACTGCAACAAAAAATCCCATGGGGCCATGGGGGTGACGCCACGGCCGTGTCGGTGCCATTGATGTGCCCCAGAGCATCATGGGAGGTGACTCAACTGCGCATCCTCTATGGGCCCGTGTACCAGGAAGTAAACCAGGAAGTCAGAAATGTTTTCGGCGGATGCGCTGGCTGAGCAGAATGCATTGAAATGAATGGGCGGCCATTTTTGGTACTGTATCCAGTTATATAATAGATCCATGCTCGCAGCTCGCAGCGATTTTATTATAAAGTGCAAAACTTCTGTTTGGTGATCCAACTCTGAGGTGCAGATGTTCATAAACCTGGTGACTGTCGAGAAAATTAAAAAAGGGATGTAGACGGGCTGTTTTTTTCTCAGGCGCTCGCGGCTCCAGCTGATTTCTCATCAGCGCCGACACAAACAAAGCGGTTGCGCAATCGAGTACGTCACAGCAGCTTCACCCCAACCTGCCCACTTCTCACCTGGCAGTGGAAACACACACGGGGACAAATGCCGCTTTTGCACTAGGACTTACTTGGCCCGACTCGGCTCGGCGCGGCTTTACACGGCTCCACACGTGTGTTTTCGCACTGCCAGGGGAGAAGTGGGGGTTGGGGTGAAGCTCTCGTCAGTCACCAGGTTTATGAACATCTGCACCTCAGAGTTGGATCACCAAACAGACGTTTTGCGCTTTATAATAAAATCCCCGCGAGTCGCCTCGCGCTGACTCCCGCTTCCTGATTCAAACGTCTGACGTCCCCGCCCCCCGACCAATCAGTGGCGTGGAGGGTGGTGACGTCAGAAATAGTCCCTGCTCAGCCCCGTATAGAACCTGGCTGAAATGGTTACAGAAAAAAGTATCGACTTGGAGCGGCTTTACCCGTCTCAGCCCTAGTGCGAAACCGCAAAACGGGTAGAACCGAGCTGAAGTGATACTAGTGCAAAAGCGCCAAAAGCGGGTGGAGCCGTGTCGAGGCGAGTCGGGCTGAGTAGGTGCTAGTGGAAAAGCGCCATAAACCCCTGCAAAACAGAAGGACCGGACTCCGGTTCCCCACCCACCCTGAAGCTCTGGGACGATCAAATAATAAGATTTATATTTCTCTTTTCAGAACACTCAAAGAAACTGAACAAAAGAGCAAAGGACAAGTTAACAAGCAAGAATTAGTCAAATAAAATCCAAAGACTGTTATGGGAATGGCAGTTTGAACACGTGGGTTTGGGAGCAATGATTCGGAAAATCTTTATTGAAAATATACAAACTCTCAAAGAGGATAATGAACAAATATCAATTTAAATGCAATATGAAAAGAGAGGATAATAAAAAATTGGGATTCTTGTAAG
This sequence comes from Cololabis saira, assembly GCF_033807715.1. Lineage (NCBI taxonomy): Eukaryota > Metazoa > Chordata > Actinopteri > Beloniformes > Belonidae > Cololabis > Cololabis saira. The sequence goes on along the minus strand of NC_084587.1, from coordinate 3,585,515 downwards.
GAATACAAAAAAACAAGGCGCTCTAAGAATTAAAAGGTGCATATGAATAACAAAATAAATTAAGCATTTAAATTCACATAATGGAGCATAGAAAAGGAGAGGAATTATTAAATTAGAATAACAAATAACAAGCAATTTCTAGACATATTTTACTTGCATTTTTGTTTTCTTCTCTTTTGAGACATGTGAAAAAAAATCTTAAAATTGTTAATAAAACCCTGTAAGGAAAGAGGGTTTACAATTTCTCCATTTGACACAATGAATATGGTTCTTACCCAGTAACAAAATTATATTAATAATATCAGAAACAGAAAATTCCAAATCATCCATGAAGAAAATAATGTCTTAATTCAAAAGGTGGAACATTATTAATTTTAAGAGTAATCCAATTGTGTTTGTCTGTCCAGAAACAATGAGACAAAGGACATTGATAAAACAAATGATCCAGTGTTTCTTCATCCTTTTTGCAGAAGGAACATTGATCTATCTCAAATGTTGTACTCTGATTGATCACCTGTTAATTAAATAAAACAAAATGTATTTATTTAACTGATAATCTGTATAAAACTGATATGTCTTAAAATATAAGGGTCTCTGCAGTATGTAATAAAGTGTGTGTAGTTACGTTTTGTCCTCACAGGTTGTTCCGCCCTGCGGTGAATTAGTAACGTTCCTAGTCGGACCTATTTCAGGGACGCACCGGTGCAGCAAACAAAAGGCATGAAAACGGTTAAAAGTTTTCTCTCAAACGGAGCTTGGTTAAAATATAACGACACGTTATATTGTTATATTAAGAATATTGTGATTTGTAGTGTATACACTTACTTACCGTGTAAGTTTGGTTGATATTTCATCACGTAGTTTGTCACTTTTACCGTGGTTAAGGTTTTATCGCGGCAGCGCAGTGTTTTTATTTGTCCACCAGAGGGCGCCATTTAGTCTGAAACAGGCTATTTAGCTTTATTTATCTGTTTCATCAATAATAGCGTGAAAAAGAGTAACATTAATGTTGTTAATGTAAATATGTTTATGTCAAAGGCATTACAAAGGGAATATTTTTGTTACCAGATACAACAGACATTATTTTTGTTCAACCTGATTCTTTTCGTCCGACAGGAATATTTATGTTTTTTATGTCCGTTCTCCCCCCAGGTTTCTGCTCCAGGCGGGAGAAAACTCACAAATATCTCCTTGTTGTAAGTTGATTTTTAACTAAGTTGAAAATGGCGAATTTATTTATTTCTTTATTTATTCTTTATTTAATTCATTGATAAAATAAAACAACAAACAATTTAATATAAACACAAACGTTCCTAAATTGTGAATGAAAGGGAGCAGAAAGAAGCAGAATCTTATTTAATCTGCCCCTTTTTCCCAATAAATCCATTTACAAAAAACGTAAATTAAAAAACAACAAAGTAAACAAAAAACTAAACTAAAATATCTGCCGGCGACACAGACACAAAAATTCCTGTTTAGTTCCCAAGTTACAATTCAGTTAATACCATTCTAATAACTAACTTAACTAACCGTAACTAACATATTTCATTATATTTACTTAACATACAGGCTTTAATTGTTCTTTTGAATGTAATGTTTGATTTGGATTCTTTGTTTCTTTATTCAGATTGTTCCATAAACTGATTCTTTCACAGAAACACAACGTTCCATCAATTTAGTCCTGAATCTTGGTTTTTTAAAGATCTTTGTTCCTTTTAAGTTATACTTGCTTTCTCTTTTTTCAAATCTTTTCTGAATGTTGATTGGTAAAGTTTTCTATTGAGCTTTAAACATAATTTGCAGAATACTATAGTCTACTAGTTCATGAAATTTCAACAATTGTAACTGGAGGAATAATGGATTTGTTGGATCTTTATCGTTTTCTACTGATTATTCTTATGGCTCTTAAATTGACTGAATATAAACTTCAACACAGTAGGTCACATATGGAACAATCAGAGTGTTATATAAAATGAACAAAGCTTTGTTGTCCAATGAATCCTTTACTTTGTGTAACAGCAATTGTTTTTGATATTTTTATATTTGTATAATGTTTATGTGATTTCATATTCAGATTCTCATCCAGCATGACGCCCAAAAACTTGGTTTCCCTTACTGTTAATTTCAATACCATCTATATTAATGGAAGTATCAGTGTCTCTCCTTCTGTTACTAAACATCATGGTCCATCAGTTCCATCCCTCCAACTGCCCCCCCCCCCCCCCTCCCCAGCAGGGGCCGGAGCCTCTCCACCACTTCACACCCCGGAGGCCCCAGAGCCCCGCCCTCACCCCCCACACCCTCACCCCCACACATCACAGCGACGCCCGTCTCTGTCCTGGAGAGGGACGTTAACAAGGTATTTAAAAGACTAATGGCCTTTTCCACTAGTATCTACTCAGCCCGACTCGGCTCGTCACACATCGTCCCGGCTCCACCCGCTTTGTCCTTGTTTGTTCCCCCCCCAGGGGAGAAGTGGGGGGGTTGGGGTGAAGCTGCTGTGACGTACTCGATTGCGCAACACCTTTGTTCATGTCGGTGCTGATCAGAAAATCAGCTGGAGCCGCGAGCGGCTGAGAGTAAAACAGAGCTCCTGGTGGATCTGATCGTTCCTTATCACCGTCTACATCCCTTTTTTAATTCTCTCCTCAATCACCAGGTTTATGAACATCTGCACCTCAGAGTTGAATCATGAAACAGACGTCTGCCGCTTTATAATAAAATCGCTGCGAGCCGCTCTCGCGCTGACTCCCGCTTCCTGATTCAAACGTCTGACGGCCCCGCCCCCCGACCAATCAGTGGCGTGGAGGGTGATGATGTCAGAAATAGTCCCGGCTCAGCCCGGTTAGAACCTCGGCAGAATAGTTACAGAAAAAGTATCTGCTTGGCACGCCTCCACCCGCCTCAGCCCGTTGTGGAAAAGCGCAAGACGGGGGTGTGGGTAGAAGTGCTGAGTAGATACTAGTGGAAAAGGGCCATATATCTGCCAACCTCACGCTACAAGAACAGTTTTTTCCCGTCTGCAGCTCCTCGTCAACAAGGCCCCGGTCCCCCCTCCCCCCGCCCACCACGGGCTGTCCCCCCATCCCACTCTACGTCACATTAACGTTAAGATTCCAATCCTGGCCTTATGCGTTACATTAACGCACATCCTAAGACATCCTAAGTCACTTTTGTACAGACTCATATCCGGCACTTTAAAGACCTCATATTGTACATTTCTGTTTATACATTTTATCTCTTATATATTTGCTTTTATATTTGTATTGTATTGCACCAATCACCACAACAAATGCCTTGTGTGTGTTTAACAAACTTGGCTATAAACCCTTTATTGATTTCTGAATTTTCTGATTTCTGAAGTTTGTTTTTTCAAGATTCAGTGATAATTTATTTACCTCAAACCATGTTTTTATTCTTTTAAATTCTTTTTTAACCACATTCAACACCTGTGTTATATCTTCCCCAGAATAACATAAAGTAGCAAACAGAATACATTTGAGCAGTTTGGATACATAAACAAATTAATTAATATACAAAATAAACAGTTTTGGCCCGAGCACCGACCCCTGGGGTACGCCACTCTTAATATATTGATTCTGATTTAACTTTATTTATCTGCACATACTGCTTTCTATTCTCTAAGTAGCTTGAGACCCGTTGATGTGCCACCCCTCTGATACCGTATTTGCTCAGTTTTTTTAGAAGTATGGTATGATTTATGGTATCAAAGGTCAACAAAAACACTTACAAAATAATGTCTCTTATTGATTGCAGTGGAAATTTCTTCAGTTAATTCCATAAGTGCCATTGATGTGGAGTGATTGGTTCTAAATCCATACTGACCATTGTTTAAAATATTGTATCCGTCTATAAATGTATCTAACCTAACTACAAATAATTTCTCTAGTATTTTTTAAAATTGTGGAAGCAAAGATACTGGTCTGTTCAGTTCAACTCGAACTGATTTCCAATTCCAATTCAATTTCCTAATTAAACTGAACTTAAGTTCAGTTTAATTAATTTATTGGTTTTTAAAAAGAAATAAAGATAATTCATCATGGCCGTGTGTTTGTTCTCTGCTTCAGCTCCGTCTGCAGCTCCAGGGACGACGTTTAACTCCAACCACATCCACATAAGGATGTGCGCTATAAATATTTCATTCTCTTCCAACAGCTCATCTGTTTGTGATCGTTAACAGTTTTAAAATCATCACTTTAACGATGAGAGAGAGAATAAACCGAGGCTGATGTGGAAGCTGATGTGACTTGTAATCCTTTTTCCAGCTCGGTGTGTTGGGACTTGGGAGAGAACTGCACCTCCACGTCCACCATGTCGTCCAGCTCTCTGTCCTCGTCCTTCACCTCCTCGTCTCCAGCTCAGCCTGCAGTCCTGCCAGGAGACACAACGGGTCAGAACAAAAGAATTACCTGATTTTCCGCACTTAAAATCCTTAATTTTTCTCCAAAATCATCAGTGCGCCCTTTAATCATCGCCCAATAAGCTCCTCATACTGAGCAATATTCTTCATCCATTATGTGCAATATTCTCTCATTCATTCATTTTCATCGTGTATTATTTACAGGACTGTCAGAAAATTAGAATATTGTGATTTTCTGTAATGCAATTACAAAAACAAAAATGTCATACATTCTGGATTCATTACAAATTAACTGAAATATTGCAAGTCTTTTATTATTTTAATATTGCTGATCATGGTTTACAGCTTAAGAAAACTCAAATATCCTATCTCAAAAAATTAGACTATTCTGGGAATCTTAATCTTAAACTGTAAGCCATAATCAGCAATATTAAAATAATAAAAGGCTTGCAATATTTCAGTTGATTTGTAATGAATCCAGAATGTATGACATTTTTGTTTTTTTAATTGCATTACAGAAAATAAAGAACTTTATCACAATATTCTAATTTTCTGAGACAGTCCTGTAGATAGATAGATAGATAGATAGATAGATAGATAGATAGATAGATAGATAGATAGATAGATAGATAGATAGATAGATAGATAGATAGATAGATAGACGAGGACCCAGCGTGGCTCCATCCACCACCAACCGACCTAGAGAATAATCTCAGATAGAAACTGTGGAAAAGCTTTTGTTACATCAGTTTTAGTATCACGGCCACCACTGGGCAGGAAACGGCTCCACCAGTCCGTCGTTTTAGCCGTTAAACTCTTCTCCATGTTGTTTGCAAACATTTCTAGAGTTGAACATGGACAGCAGAGAGTTGCTGCTCGACCCGTTCAAGCTAATGTTGTGCAAACGTCTCAGTATAAGAACCAGAGTCGATGGCAGTGACAGGAACGTCAGCGACTGGCCGTGCAGACCGGTGTTTTGACAGTTTTTCAGAACATTCAGGGTTAAATGACCTGAGTTGGTCAGTACGGAGCGTTTCTACACCATCACTCGGGTGTAACAACAGTTCTGAGTCCTGATAAAGGTGTAAGTTATTGTGACCTGGCTCCATTTCCATGTTCACATTAATTAGTGTTTCACTGAAATCCTACAGACAGGCCCACCTTTTCTCTTCCATTTTCATTTATGTTTGAATGTTTATTTCTGTACATTTGTAACCAAAAGGGTGCAGGTAGAAGCAAGGCTTATATACCTCCCCCTTTTACTGGTACCGTACAAGGTTACAGCAAATACAAAAGAGCAAAGCTCAAGACTTTGAAATGAATGATCAGTAAACTCAAATATCCTATCATAGCAAAAATAAAGAAAGGCACAGAGCTCAAAACCCAAAATAAACTTACATTTTAAATAGTTTATTTCACATTCCCCAGTTCCATCCCTCCAACTGCCCCCCCCCCCCCAGCAGGGGCTGGAGCGTCTCCACCACTTCACACCCCATGGGCCCCGCCCTCATCCCCCCACACCCCACACCCCCACACACACCACAGCGACGCCCTCTCTATCCTGGAGTGGGACGTTAATAAAATATTCAAAAAACTGAACCCCCGCAGAGCAGCAGGACCGGACTCCGGTTCCCCTCATCCTGAAGCTCTGGGACGATCAGCTGTCTCCGGTGTTCAGACATCTTCAACACCTCCCTGGAGACATGCCATGTGCCAGCCTGCTTCAAAACCATTCATACAAATTAAGAAACAAAAGCCCCTTTCACACAGAGATTCCGCAATATTGGTGTAAAGAAGTCCTGCCAATACGCCGCCTTTGTTGGTTCACACAGAACCATACAACGCCGGCATAACGCCGCTCCCGTCTGTAAATTCACACAGCATGCCGGCGTTCCGCAATCAGAGGCGTGACGACAGCGTCAGTCCGACCGTCATGTCAGCGGCATGCCGGCTGTGTCATTCACACAGACCCCGTTTCGTCTCTGTGACGGCTCTGTGACTACCTCCGCTGCCGGCTTATTGGTGGGGCCACTTGGCCCCCCCATTCCGCCTCCGTGACTTTCACACAGAACAGCGAGGCGGCTTAAAGGCGCAACGTTCCCGCCTCGAACTGGCTGTGTGAAAGGGGCTAAAGACATCGTTTCATATAAGCTTTTGGCAATGCTGTTTTTTTCAGGAGCTCCAGGAGCTCCGTGCTGACCTGCAGTCCCCCTGATCATCCCACTGCTGCTGACGCCTCAGTGTCTGCTGTACATCTGCTTATATAGTCGTCCCTGCAGGGCACCAGTTAGCCAAGTGTCTGTCTCTCCTTTCTCTGTTCTCCATTCTCTCTATTTTTCTATTCAATTTTATTTATATAGCATCTATTACAACAGAAGTTGTCTCCAGGATCTTTCCAGAGACCAGAACATAAACCCCCAAGCAATTATTACATAAACAATGGCAGGTAAAAACTCCCCTAGTGGGAGAGAACCAAGATCACATGTGGGGTTCCTCAAGGGTCCATTCTCGGACCGCTTCTATTCAACATCTATATGTTACCCCTAGCTCAGATTATGGAACATCACAACATTTCCTACCATACTTATGCCGATGACACACAGCTCTATATTTCAGTGTCACCACATGACTACAGTCCCCTGATCTCATTGTGTAACTGTATTCACCAAATCAATGAGTGGATGTGCCAGAATTTTCTCCAGCTAAATGCAGAAAAGACAGAGGTGATCATTTTTGGCCCTAAAAATGAAAGGGAAAAGATCAGCGCTCACCTTGGCTCAATGTCATTGACAGCTACAAATCAAGCCAGAAATCTTGGTGTAATTATTGACTCAGACCTGAACTTCAACAGCCATCTAAAGTTTATCACTAAATCTGCCTATTACCACCTAAAAAGATTGCTAGAATTAAGGGTATTCTGTCTAAACAAGACATGGAAAAACTTATTCATGCATTTATTTTCAGTAGGTTGGATTATTGCAATGGCATCTTTACAGGCCTGAACAAGAAATCTATCAGGCAGCTGCAGCTGATCCAGAACGATCCGCCAGAGTCCTTACAAACACCAGGAAACTGGACCACATTACACCGGTCATGAAATCACTACACTGGCTTCCAGTTAGTCAAAGGATAGAGTTTAAAATCCTACTGCTGGTCTACAAAGCACTGAATGGTCTTGGACCAAAATACATGGTTGATCTGTTAGTTCCTATGAAGCTCCCAGACCCCTGAGCTTCATCTGGATCTGGTTTGTTGTGGTTCCAGAACCAGAACCAAGCAAGGTTCATCAGCGTTCAGTTATTCTGCTCCTCACCGGTGGAACAAACTTCCTGTAGACCTGAGGTCTGCTCCAACTGTCAGGCCTAAAAACTTTACTGTTTACTGAAGCGTATTCTTAAATTAAATACTTACCTGCTGGACTCTACTGTCCTTATTTTTAACAGCTTGTGCTTTTTATTATTTTACTTCTTTTCTTATCATCTTATTCAATCATATTTGTTATTTACTGTCTAATTATGTCGAATTATTTACTGTCTAATTATGTCTTGCCGCTTTTAATGTCAATGTAAAGCACTTTGAATTACCTTGTGTTGAATTGTGCTATATAAATAAACTTTTTTAGATTCTAAGATTCTTCTTCTTTCTGCTCCCTTTTCATTCATAATTTAGGAACATTTGTATTTGTGTTTGTATTGAATTGTTTTGTTTTTTGAATGAAATAAAGAATAAAATGAAATGAAATGAAAATGAAAATGAAATGAAATAAATAAACTTGCCTTGCCTAGTGGGAGAAAAACCTTAAGCCAAACAGTGGCAAGAAAAACTCCCCTTTAGGAGGAAGAAACCTGGACCAGGACCTGGATCATAAGGGGGGGAACTCCTGCCGGAGGCCAAAAAACTGATCTGATTTGGGTCATTTTAGTCTGGAACAAAACTTTCCACTCCATAGCTAATAAAAGGTTGTTTTAACTCAGGAATGAGCCTTTAATTTATTTAGTAATAATAATAATAATGGATCCGATTTATATCGCGCTTTTTCTTGGACACTCAAAGCGCTCACAATGATCCCATTATTCATTCACTCCTCACTCCTAAGTAAACAACTCAAGTGCAGTTCCAGTTTGTTGCATCTGTCCATCCTTACTGAACCTACAGCTGTGAAAACTTCTTCTGGAAATCTGTTTGCCCAAAGGAAAATAATAATCTACAATAAAACATATCAGAAGAAGCTTTTCAAACCAGCTGTCCCTCGTGGTGGAGGACGGTGATGATTTGAGATCCGTTTAGGCCACACGACCTCGGCATCTCGTACTTAAAGAGACGACATGAGCTTCTCTATCAACTAAACTATTCTACCATCAAATGCAACTGACAACTATCTTACAACAGGACAATGATCAGAAACACACCAGCAAATCAAGGAGAATCAAGGTGTTGCAATGTTCCAGTCCAGTTGTGCATCAGTAAACGCCAGCAGAACTAAAGCACTGATGTAAGAAAGAGTCCTCCACAGAAACGGTTACTTCAATTTGCACATTTTAAAACCTGGTAATGGTCCAGATGTTTTTATTGAACTGATATACAAAACCTATCAGAATATCAGCATGAGAACACGTGTGTGCAGCGTAACACGCAGCAGATGAGAAGCTACAAAGAGTGTCACTGTAATAGTAATAGTATATAATATATATAATAGTTCAGATGTGTAATTCGTGAATTACACATCTGTTAGACCTCAGTTGGTCCATCCATCCATCCATCCATTATCTTACCTGCTTTATCCCTTGCGGGGTCACGGGGGTCTGCTGGAGTCTATCCCAGCCCATTTTAGGTGAGAGGCAGGGGTTACACCCTGGACAGGTCACCAGTCCATCACAGGGCCACAACCTCAGTTGGTGTTGTTTCTAAAAAAAATTTTTTTTGTGATCAATTTTTTATTGAGAATCTCATGGTAACAAGATGATCATAATATTGTCATAAATGGCATAGAGAATGGAAGCAGCACGGTCAGAGATTCTCTCTTTCTTATGCTAAAAAAAATAGAAATAAAACAAAAAAACTACAGCAACAATAATAAAACAGACAAAAAAAAACTAAACAAGCAGCAAAAGCAAAACAAAACAGAAGATAAACAAACCATGGCTACCCCAACCCTTCCCCCGGTTACCCAGGAATCCCAGTATCTACAAACCATCAACATTAATATCCAATGACATATAACAGTTCTAATTTCCTCCACCATTCATGATGATATTCACAGAAAGTATATGTATCCACTAGAGAATGAACAAAGAGTACACCTAATGTATATATAAAGTATATATTAGTATTCTAAACATAGGCTATCTGGTCTGGTCTTTCCCTGCTGGTCCGTAACCGTTTCTACCTCCATGTGTCACGTCCTGTTTTGGTTTTTTGGCTTAAATTTAGGCTCTTGTGTTTTGCAATCCTGCTAAGCAACGTTTTTCTTTGATTTAAGTAAAATAAATCACTATTTTTGGAACTCCTGCCTCCTGGTCTCCTGAATCTGTTTCCTACTCCAACCGCACCCCGACAAAAATGTTAAATAAACCATAAATAGGCAATTTTGTATTGAATTTGTTTTGCTTTTATGTATATGTATATCATTGTTTGTGAGATTAAAATTATATGTTTTGCCAATGGCACAATTTAATCCAGTGTGTTTTCTCTAACGGCACAACTTACCCCACGGTGGGGGCAATTTGTGCCACAAAACCACTTTTTTTTCAAAAGCTATATTTCTCATACAGTTTACTTTAGATTCAAAGTGATTGTTCCCAGAGATGCACAACATCCTAAACTATATGTACCAATTGTAGTTGGAGGCTTTGCTGTTATCCCCTTGCTTAAAAGGCACTTAAAGTAAAAAATGGCACTACTTATCCCACTCTCCCCTACAAGCAAAATAAAAAAAACACCTACACTGCAAAAACTCAAAATCTTAACAAGAATATTTGTCTTATTTCTAGTTAAAGTGTCTCATTTTTAGTCAAAAAAATCTCATTACACTTAAAACAAGAGTCCTCACTGGAAAAAAACAACAATTTTCACCTGTTTCAAGTAGATTTTCACTTGAAATAAGTAGAAAAATCTGCCAGTGGGACAAGATTTTTTTGCTTGTAATGAGAAGATAAATCTTGTCCCACTGGCAGATTTTTTTACTTATTTCAAGTGAAAATTTACTTGAAACAGGTGAAAATTGTCAAATGACAAGTTATTTTTCTGGTAATGACTCTTGTTTTAAAGCGACACTACGTAACTTTCCCACCTTAATATCATATTTCCAGAGTCATTGTGATGGTACATCAACTTCCAACAGGTTTAATGACACCTCTGTCATGATCTGAGGGGGTCTGTATCGCTTTCACTGGCACTATGTAACTTTGAGGAGCATGGTAGGAACCCTGCCACACTAAAAAACTACAAATTTTACGGCTTTGACTGCTTTACGGCACATACGTCACTTCCCCCTCCTTCCCGATTCGTAGTCGAGACAAAAATGGGCGGGGCTTGGAGCGCAGAGGCTGAGCTCAGCAGAAGCTGGTGTTGAGCTAAACGAGGAGCTGGTATCATGGCCGAAGCAGCGAAAAAAACGAAGAAAATAAAAGTTTTAACGGAGCGGAGGAGGCGAAAAAAAGAAAGCGGGAGAGTAACAAGCTAAATGCCCGGTGGAGAATAAACATTGGCCCGGCGTTCACTCGCTACAAAGCCCTTGCAGCCGTCGTCTTGGACGAGATGGTTGAAGGATGTAAAGACGTTCATCACCTCCAGGTATGCACTTTTGTCAACACCTATGTCAGTGTGTTTTACAAAAACAATTATCCTGAAACTACTACAGCTGGTGTAAGTGTTGCTACTGTATCAAATGTCAATATCTATGTAAACCTTTTGACTCTTCAGGTCTGTATATACAGATACTTATACACTGATGGTAAAAGCAACACATTTGTAGATATAGTAAAATGTAGCCAGAAAAATGAAATATATAGGCAAAGTATACACTTCCAGATGAAAAAAATACAATATAAACAACATATAAGCATATAAAATAAATGTACTTTGTTGGAATTATATTAAAATAATAACAAGAGTAGTAAAAGAAACCTTTTGGTGTTTATAATGTGTCGTTTTATCTTGTGAGTGTATAAATATATACATTTCTCTAATTTTTCTATAGCTATACATTACTTGCTTTTACTTTCTGCATAATTACAGTGACTTCAACAAAGAAAAAAATTCAAACTTGTGATCAACAAAATATGTTGAATGATTTATAGGTCAGTAATTATCAGAAAGACATAATGTTTTTGTATCTTTATTCTCACACTCTGCAGGACTACATCAGATCTGGAAAACTTCCAGAATCACATCCTCATGCAGGGAAGGTTCTCCTACACTCCAGCAGTGAATCATCAGGGAAGGTTCTCCTACTCCAGCAGTGAATCAGGGAAGGTTTTCCTACACTCCAGCAGTGAATCGCACGCGGACTCTCCCAGCACGAAACATGGATGGACACAAGATGCTACTGCTACTATAGTCATTGTATTTATTTACAGTAACTTCTTACACTGTTTCATAGTTCAGTTTTTATTATCAGTTCATTATTTTTTGTTTATTTTTCTACTACTCTATTTACACTTGTTTACTTTATTCACAGTAATTTATCCTGTCATACAGTTGTTCATTACTGCTACTGTGATACAGATTACTTATTGTTTATAATAAGTATCAATGGGATAACTGCTGTCACTATGCAAATGACAAAGTTCAAGAATGTTCTATTTTCTGAAAGGTGTGTAAATAAAAGTCTGTCTTGTTTTGCACAAATGTCTTTATTTTAAACACACAAAAACAACTGTACAGGAAAAAATGGAACAAAAAAAAAAACAATATCAAAATATTTGCAGTAATCCTCATAAAGGTTCCATTCTACAGAAGACGGGGAGCCCTGAAACCAGTGTACTGTCCCATTGGGTCTGGAAAGGTGTCTCTTATTTTCCAAACATCATGCTGCCAGAGCACAAACTGGCGATATGTATATATATGCATATATGATATATATGCATATATATATATGATATATATGCTGCGTGTCGGTTCTGTCTTTGTGGGGGTTCAAACTGATGATGCAGAGGTAGAGGTGTTCTCACGAACAGCAGATTCCTGATAAAACAAGAGACAGAATTGTTATGATACAAATGTAAATGTAGAATTCTATGATCAATAAGAATCAAAATTAGAATGTTTTCACATACTGGGGATTCGTCTTGGGTTTTTTGGTAATTCTAAAATTACTGACAATATCAACAACAGACAGAGAAATAATAGTGATCATAAAAATGTGTAATTCGCAATGAGGAAGCTTTATAAAATAATAATACAATTGAATAGAATTACAGCACTAGAGGAAATAATGCAATGCGAAGAAAATGTATAGAACATTTCTAGTATTTTTCCTGAGAACTGTAAAATTGTGCAGGGCTGATCTGCAAAATATAAGGAATGGGCATTCAGTTATTCACAGGTTATAAAGTATTTTTTTATTTTGTCAGTAAGTATGTTGGACTACTAATTTATGACGAAGTCCCTCTAAAAAACGTGACAGGAAAAAGGTGCAGAGCGTATGAGTTTGTAGGGCGCATTATCTCGCTGAAACAACTTAATAAAACCAATTTGAACTTAGTGTTTTTCAACATCGTCATATTATATTGTTTAGCCAAAAATAGATACATTACCTCTTCATTATCCATCCTGCAAACGACCGCTGAAAACAGAAAAGTCGTTTTCAAAGTCCGTCCCGTCTTCTCTCATCAAAACAAATGCAGCGGCGGGGACGGGGGTTTTCCGGCAGTACGCGCTGGTGCTCATGGGAAATGGAGTGTTCTTTCTGGTAAAGCACTACCGATTTTTGTCCAAAGGAGGCGCCAAACTCAACAAAGCTGAAAGTTCCGTTGTGCTGCTTTAAGGGTGGTTATTGCTGTTGGATAAAAGCTGTTTGAGTCTGTTTGTCGTTAAACACTCATGTACAGTAGGTGGCGTTATGCACCTTAAAGTTGGTTGCGATCCGCCAATAAAACAGAGAAGAACAAGAAGAAGGCTCCGCCCGTCACGTGGTTTGTTGCCTCGCCCTCTGGATACATGAAGTTTGAGTTGGGAAAGGGGGGGGCGATAAAGTACTCTTAGCTTTAATAATATAAAAATACACGTTTTAAAAAGTCATTTATTGTGTAATATCAGCTCTAAAGATAGTCTAATAAACCTAATAAGAGACGAACTCCACGCAGAGCAAACCTAGCGTCGATAACAAATTTTTGCGGGAACAAATCCCCCCCCGGCGCGTACATGGTCCGGTCCTGACGTCACCGGGGTTCGAAGATAAAAGCGGGAGACTGAAATTCGTCGGGCCTCATTCTTCCGCACCGCGACCGCCGAGGCCGAAGCTCCGCTCCTTAAAAAACCCCTAAAAAGGCATAAAAACCTCAAAAATGTCCGACGAAGGTAAACTGTTCATCGGAGGCTTGAGCTTCGACACCGACGAAGACTCTCTGGCCGCCGCCTTCGGCAAATACGGCAGCATCGAGAAGGTGGACGTGATCCGGGACCGGGAGACCGGGAGATCCCGCGGCTTCGGCTTCGTCAAATACGACAACGTGGACGACGCTAAAGACGCGCTCGACGCCATGAACGGACAGACCCTGGACGGCCGCTCCATCCGAGTGGACGAGGCGGGCAAGAGCCGCGGCGGATTCAGCGGAGGACGCGGCGGGAGGTTGGATTTGGTTTTATTTTTTTATTTAATTTTTGTGCGTGTAATCGGGGACGCCGCCATTACTGTTTCCTAGGGGGGCCAGATGGGCGCGCTCAAGGCTGATTTATGGTGCCGCGTTACATCGACGCAGAGCCTACGCAGTAGCAGCTAGGAATAATGGAATAGTACTCCGGTGCTATTTTGTGGGTTTTCTACGCAGTAGGCTCTGCGTCGATGTAACGCGGAACCATAAATCGGGCTTTAGATTCTTGGCGCTGAACCAAAACTAAAAGCCACCATTACAGGATTTTATTACACTGTTGTGTAATGGCTCAGAAATACTTTTATTTTTACTTTCTAACTTGTATGCATATATTAATGGGTAATACCATCTTAAGGCATATATATATGCATTTTAATATATATCATATATATTTTAATATATCATATTTTTACATATATATTTATTTTTAATCATTAGGCTCAGAAATATATTTTTAATCATTAGGCTCAGAAATACTTAATATATCCTTTTTTTTTTATTGAGGCAAATTTGTGGTGTATTTGCCCCCCATGTGGCACCACTGAAAAGATAAAACAAAGCAAACCAAAAAACGACATAGAATTTCACACTTTAATATTCAATATATCTTAGTTACATGTGCAAAAAGGAGTAGGAGGAATTGTAAACTTATTTAATCCTCCCCCCGTCCATTAATCATTTATTAACACGTTTTTATAAGATCTGTTAAATAAAATGAATTCCGGTCTTTCTGCGCATGCTCGTTCCCTCGCCCGTCTGGCCGCCATTTTTTCCCTCCCTTTATTGAACACAATAAAACACAGAACAGCGATTAAACATCTTCTCTTAAGTTTTATAGTATACTTAGTAGACATAATATGAGATACTGTCAAATATAGAGCTATATAGAAAAACAATTAACTATATATTTAAATAAAAGACAAAACAAGGGTTTTTATAAAGTGGAAACTAAAAGTATCACAGTATTTAAAATCAGGCGAACAAAAGTGCCAAAAACAGGAGCAAGGACTGAGGCATGCAGCAAAAAAAAAAGATATCACAATTCTTTTTAGCCATTTTGTTGGATTTTACCAGCATTATGAATTATCCTTATGGCTCTTTTCTGCAGTATGAATAGTGGTTGCAGTTAACTTTTATATGCATTTCCCCAAACCTCTAAACATTAACTTAAATAAGGCAAAACCAGGGAACAGAACATAATGCAGAGTGATTTATTATCCAGGAATTGCAAAGCAATTCCTGGATAATATGCCTCTGGATACTTTTTTTTTTTTTTTCCAGGTCCAATCTTTAGTTTCATGTACTTTCAATGTTCATCCTCTAATCTGTACCTGTGCTTGATTTTTCAGGGGAGGCGGCGGCCGTGGCTTCTCCAGAGGAGGCTACAGCGATGGCGGCGGCTATGGTGGAAGAAGCTACGGTGACAGGAGCTACGGCGGCAGCGACAGGAGTTACGGCGGCGGCAGCGGTGGCGGCTACAGAAGCGGCGGATATTCATCCGGCTACAGAGACGACCGCCAGGGAGGCTACGGTGGTGGGCGCTCCGGCTCCTACAGAGGCGGATACGACGAGTAAACATCTCCCCGATTCAAGATCATCACCTGGCTGGATGTATATGAAAGATGCACACCTCAAGAAAAATGTCCACGTCAAGAATATTTTCAGAACATTTTTAAGCTTCTGTGAAACCTGTAAAAGTCCCATTTTTGCGAATACGAATACAGCAGCCTTCCAAATAGTTCACTGATGGACAATTTAAATGCTTGCTGAATGCTCACTTCCCCCCACATTCCTTTTAACAATGAGAGTTGATGGGACTACTTTTTTTTTGTCTGAGCTACCTCCTGCCTGATTTTTAGATTGATGGAGATGCTAATAGACTTTTGGGGGGCTGCTGTTAAGGCCCTTGAACTATTAAGAGAACCTTAGATTAGCCAAGGCTCCTTTTTTATGTTCAATTTCCCAAAAGAGTGAATTCCTTTCAGACTGAACTACATCCGAAGTGTCCGACTGTTCCTGAAGCTGCAAAATGCAGCATGCTACAGTCTGTCCACGGTGTCTTCTGTGCTCTGCTCATCTGCATTTTAAATGTGCTGTAAAATGGACCAATCTTGTCAAGTGATCTCGAAATGGAACTTCCTTTGCCCAAATTAAAATCTAAACCGTTTTGTACTTTATGTTCTTTGTATGATTCAAGCCTATTAAAACAACTATGGGGGAAAAAAATAAGTTTGTGTCGATAGTCGATGTTTCTGATTTGAAAATTTTATTTCCAACATGCAAAAAGTAAAACTGAATACAAATATCCACCAACATGTTCCAAACGGAGTAGGATTGAAGTAAACACTTATCCAGTCCTATCCCTGAATCTTGC
The DNA here is from genome assembly GCF_033807715.1 of Cololabis saira. Taxonomy (NCBI): domain Eukaryota; kingdom Metazoa; phylum Chordata; class Actinopteri; order Beloniformes; family Belonidae; genus Cololabis; species Cololabis saira. The sequence continues at coordinate 3,568,948 of NC_084587.1, read as the reverse complement.
ATACATTCATATAACAAGATGAGTTTCAATAAACTTAAACACCCATAGCTACTTTAATATAGTGATATAATGTGTATATAAAAGTCTAAGACAAAAGGAAAACAAACACCCTGCATTTAGTTATATCAGAATTACAAACTTTTGCCTTTGGTTGAGTAACATCAGTTACAAAATATACACTAAGAATCTAATTGTACAACATAAATAAAATTAAAACATGTCATCTCATTTAAACTTACACCCATAAGAGCTTTCTTTTCTTTAACAAGCCCTAAGAGCTTTAGCTAATTTCTCCAGTGGGTCAAACACGGTTTGGTCTTGAAATATCTACGGTTGTGAATGAAAAACATTCCCAATAATGCCAAATTAAGGACAAAGTCCAAATTCTTCAAAAACGCCAAATATAACTGTCTTCACGTTTAAATGTAGCTCACTGTCCTTGGACTGTAGCAGCTCTATCTCACTCCAGAAGAAAAGCTGTTGCAAAGTTTCAATTTCGCTTTCACAAGACTCAATTCAAAATTTAATTTTTTTTTAAGGATTCCACATGTGTTTTTGCAGGACACTGTGAAGCAGTTCTGTTTGTCTTTTCTGAGTTCATTTCTTGTTATCTGGGTTACTTTTCCAACATTTCCAGCGTAGTAAAGCTGACAGGAGCTTCAATAGTGTGATTTGAATTCAGTCCTATGTTTTGATCAACTGTGTCAAATGCAGCACTGAGATCCGGTAATACCAGTTTTTAGACAGAAACCCCTTAATTCTAGCAATGTTTTTCAGGTGGTAATAGGCAGATTTAGTGATCAACTTTAGATGGCTGTTAAAGTTCAGGTCTGAGTCAATTACACCAAGATTTCTGGCTTGATTCGTAGCTGTCAATGACAGAGCCAAGGTGAGCGCTGATCTTTTTATTTTAGGGCCAAAAATGATCAACTCTGTATAATTTTAGTTTAGTTTATTTGCACATAAAACAGAACCTGTATAAACAGTAAAACAATGGTCAAATGAAGCATTGTGCAGGAGAGGTAGAAGCCAAAAGGGCTTATGAAAATGCCTCCCCTTTATAAACAAACATTAACAATAACAGCAGCTGACTTCAGAGCAAAAACTATATAGAAATGCATAATATAAAACAAAAAGACAATTTAGCATGAAAAAGTTTAACCTCTTCTACTCTGAATCATCCAGTCTGTTCTCTGCACGTCCATCACTGTCTGGTTCAGATCGGACACCAAACTGGACAGAACAGACTGCAACTTGCAACTGCAATTTGATTTGATATGTTTATTTGGTCACGTTGTAGAAGTCAGTAGTCAATACAAAGTTTTTTGCATGTAGATCAAACAAGGACCAAAAGGTGTAAACTGAAGCCAAAGCTTATTTTGTCTACTCTTTTAACACAATGTAACCACTATAGTGCAAGATTTGAAAAAACAAAACAAAATAACCACATGAGAAAAAAAATATATATTAGAGAAAGAAAGAAACAAAGTAAATAAATAAGAAAAAGAAATAAATGTTGCTCAAACTGGCCTATCTCGGCTTAACAGCATCAAGATGTTCATATTTACACACGTGCATACATTAATAATAATAATAATAATACATTCATCCACACACACCAAACCCACCTATATACAGTATACATTGCTGTGCATACATACATACATACATATATATGTACTTATTTATACCTGCATACACATACATACATGTACATGCATGTGCACTCATCTACACATACATGCATACATATACATGCCCTTCCATAGACATAATACATACATCATTCTGTCCAGAATTTTGCAAAAAATCTACATAATGTGGCTATGCCAATGATTTATAATTATTTATGATCTTGTCTTTATACATATTTTTGAATTTTTTTAGTGTATTACACATTTTCACACCCAGGACACAGTCTGGTTGAACTCCTCCCCTCTGGACGGCGCTCCAGAGCTCTGGACGCCAAAACCTCCAGACTCAGAGACAGTTTCTTCACCCAAGCTGTTGCTCTGATAAACTCTCACAATTAATAGTCTCAGAGAAACCAACCAATCACGTGCAATAATAATAATAACAATAATAACTGTAATTATGATAACACAATCATACGCTGTGACAACGCACCTTCCAATAATCATGTCTACCTCATACTGCTGCACCTTTCACTTTTTAAAAATTGTATATACGTCAATAAGAGCTGTCATTTGTCTATTGTCTATTACTTATTTACCTATTTACTGTAGAGTGAGCGATAACAACCGAATCAAACTCCATGTCCTGTCTGACCTGACCTTACCAAATAAACGTGATTCTGATTCTGATGTGTATGTATGTGTTTATGTATGTGTGTGTATATATATATATATATATATATATATATATATATATATATATATATATATATATATGTAATTGTATTTGATATATATTTGTATTATATACTATATGACAATGTAAGGGGGGGCTGAACTTGATAAGCTTTGCTTCCTTCAGCTCCTTCTCGAACTTACACTTCCTTGCAATGTGCTATTTAAAAAAAAAAAAAAAAAAAAAAAATATATATATATATATATATATATATATATATATATATATATGTTTGAGACAAATAAAAATCAAATCAAACTCACTAACCCTCTGACATTAGGGTAAAAATATACAAATACATGAAAAAGGAGAGGTTCTCGTGTAATTTAATTTAATTATATTTAATTATTTGTCAGAAGTTTGCAAAGGAAGTCAAATACAACAAAAGACACGTAAAATAGTGCCACTGGGGAAACGCCAGTGGGGCGCGCATGGATATCAATGTGCAGCGCCCCACCGGACCTCGTTTCGGGACGCTCTTCGGTCAGCCGGCATTTTCTTTCTGCCTCCCTCATAATCTTAAAATAAAAATCAATTTCTAGTGCTTTTTCTACAACAGTCAGCTTTCACCATGCCAGGGTTTTCAGACAGAGATCGTGGCAGAGATAGAGGGTAAGTGACGTGTCATTTTTATTTTTTTTGTGCAGGTTTAAAGAGGAAAAATAGGGTCAACACGGTTAATGCACACATAATACAGCTGGGTTTAACATGCAACATACGTTTAATCACGCCAAAATAAAATATCTTTTGCAAAGCTGACGTTTCCGTGGCTTTATAGAGAAATGTGCTCAAATGTCCCCGTTTTGCGAGTCTGTGGGAGTTAAAATGGCAGCAGTCTAGTTTTAAATGGGCCTTGTGACGCAGTTTCTCTAATAATATTATTATTAATATTATTATTTTATTCTTGGTGGTGCATTTGTGCATTTTGTTCCAGCAGATGTGGAGGAATGAACCTCACAAGATGCCAAACTGAAGTCTGTAATATCCCTGTTGTGTTTAGATCCGCAGGCTGCAAGGTTGTTATTGTTGTTGTAGTTTTTGTTTTTAGTAATTCTGTTCAAGAATTAAATGAACAATATGACTTGTGGAATTTTTCATTGCTACATTAATTTATTGCACAATATTTATACACTTCAGAAGTGTTTATTATTATTATTATTATTATTATTATTATTATTATTATTATTATTATTATTATTATTATTTTATTTTTTGCCTTTTTTTATGCAAGATTTAAAACCGGTGCTGTTTGTCTGTATTTTTAGTTTATATTTTTGCACGTTTTTCTAGTTTATTAATAATAGGTGTGTTAAAGGAACAAAACCACCGGAAGTCACGTGACCAACAGACACCTGCAGCAATTCCGCCTAAATTTGCCACAAAAACCTAAATATTGAGAGAAAAGACCTGCCTTTCGTCCGAAATGCCACACTAAACAGTTTATACTCGAAAAAGTATACTTAAGTTCGGCACACTTTTGAGTAAATATCAGTAGTGTGCATTCATTTTGGACGTACTACTCAGAGCCGTTGGTTACCATGGTAACAACTCCTGTCACATTACATTGATACACAAATTCTACCCTGTAAAAAACAATAATATTTAAAACATTTTAAGAAAACTAAAATATTGTGATAAAGTTCTTTATTTTCTGTAATGCAATTTAAAAAAAAAAAAAAAAAAAAGTCATACATTCTGGATTCATTACAAATCAACTGAAATATTGCAAGCCTTTTATTATTTTAATATTACTGATTATGGCTTACAGTTTAAGATTAAAACTCCCAGAATATTCACATTTTTTGAGATAGGATATTTGAGTTTTCTTAAGTTTTCTTAACAGACATTTTTATTTTATTCACCTTATTTTATCATTTTAAACATAGCTGTTCTCTTGGAGGTAGCTTGAACAATCATAATAATAGTTCAGCTATTAACCAGTAAAAATAGTGCAAATTTAAACATAAATTTGAATTAAATAAAAACAGCAGCTCAACTTAAAATACCCAGCAGGCAAGTAAACAAATAAGCAAATAAAAGAGCAACAGTGTCATAAAGCAAGGCAGTAATGAGCTTTTTAGACTGAACTCTTACTTCTTACCGTCCTTTTCTGGTTTAAAGAATGAAATGTTTGTGTTTGAAGGACCTAAAATCTTCCTCGCGGTAGCAGGGTTTACATTTCCATCATCTGTTTGATGCACTGGTCAAAATAATGAGAATAAAATACATAATCGGGATGCAATGTCCGATTTCGATCAAGTCTGAAACAACTACCGATCACGTGATTGGATCGGGACATCCCTAATTATAAATGTCACACAATTGTATATATTGTAGGAGACTGTAACTTGTGAAAAGCTCAACCATGACGACATTCGTCATCATTGACTGCGATTACATGCAGTCATTAACCCTTTTCTAATCGGAATATTAGCAATAACCTGGTTACACGGCCATGTAAACACCAATAACCACTTTGAATAACCGGAATTTGCTCATATTCTGGTTTTTAAAAACCCGATAAATGACCCCTGGGTTACTCCTTTTCTAACCTGAATATTTGGTCATGTTTAGCCTAATGGGATTTCCTGATCAAATGGAACAGGAATTTGTTTTCTGCTCATGTTCTGTTCACAAGGAATCCTGGTCTTTTGAGTCCAGGAAGTTCTTATAAACACGGAGAAACCAAGACCAGGAGGAGACTAATCACTTCATAAATGTAATGAAGGATATGAACATTTCTGCATTTGTAGACGGTAGAAAGTACCGGGATAGAAGATTTACAAAAAAGTGAGCGAAAAGTTGCGTGAAGCAGGATTTGTACGAACGCCAGACCAGATCAAGCTCCGCTGGAAGACGCTGGAAAAGGCGAACTACAGGACCAAGAAACAAAACGACTTGTACTGGCCGTGCTGCTGTTATTGTGGTTGTTTTGGATTTGGATACAGGAAGAAGAAGCGGAATTGACAGGAATTGCGTCATGATGTTCTCCGCGCGTCGCTGGTTTGATCCAGATATCCCAAATGATTAATCACCATGTAAACAGGGATAACCCTGTTTGCTCACGCATGGAAACACATTATTCCCAATGTTTCAGTAACCGGAATATTAGCAATAACCTGAATTTTGACTGAATGTAAACGTAGTTATTATTAAGGATCATTTTGGGGGGAAGTAGCAGACTGTTCTCTGATAACGTGCGTGACCCTAACGTTGATGTTTTCTAACCTCAGGTACGGCGGGGGACCTCCTCGGTTCGGAGGGGGAGGCGGGGGAGGAGGGAACCGGGGCGGACCCCCCCCGGGGAAGTTCGGCAACCCCGGGGAGCGGCTGCGGAAGAGGCACTGGAACCTCGACGAGCTGCCCAAGTTTCAGAAGAACTTCTACCAGGAACACCCCGAAGTCACACACAGAGCTCTGGTAAGTTCGGATGTCGAGATTAAAAAGGAAAGGAAAAAGGAAGAAAAAAAAGAAAAAAAGGAAGAAAAAAAAGGAAAGGAAAAAGGAAGAAAAAAAAGAAAAAAAGGAAGAAAAAAAAGGAGGAAAAAAAGGAGGAAAAAAAGGAAAAAAAAGGTCAAACATTTTTGAAAAAGCTCCAGGAGCCACTAAAGCGACGCTAAAGAGCCACATGCGGCTCTGGAGCCGCGGGTTGCCGACCCCTGACATAGTTCAATATTCAGAACTCATATAGCCAGATAACAAAAAAACAACAACAAAAAAGAGCTACACTAATAAAGATGAAGAGGACAATAACAGAGGTTTACAGTACTATATTCTCAGCCTCCATATCTTCAACAAACATTAAGAAAGGCCGCGGCCCTCTGGTGGTCCGTGGCGCTATTGCAGGTGGTCCGTGAAATTGTAATTGGAAAACAATAATAATTAAAAAAAAATATGTATTTATTCTTTAGAATCAATTTATTTTCCATTTATTATTCATTTTTGTGAATAATTTACCCATCCAAATTATGTCAAATGAGTGAGAGTGAACTTTGTAATATTATAAGCCCTCTTGGCTTCCTATTGTTCATTTTTCATTGACCATTTTTTTTTTATAGCAAAAGGTGCAAATAAAAATAAACACTGATGCAAATAAATAGCCCATATAGGCCCCATACTCTTATTTAAAAGCAAGGTGCAAAATAAAACAAACATCCCCAAAAGCAGTGGTCCTTGAGTTGCTTCTTGGTTATAATGGTGGGACTGGGACAAAACCAGTTAAAACCTCTGCGCTACATCCATAGTTAAAACCAAACATACGTCTCTGTCAGCGCATTGTGCCGCATTAAAAGTAGTCCGGGCGAAATCCCCTGCTTTGAGCATCAAAATGAAACGATTCCTCGAGTCGAGGACAAGAAAATTCCTCCATCATTTTTTGTTATCAAATTACTCGAATTATTCGAGGAATCGTTTCAGCCCTAGCTAATATATTATCTCAGTCTCGTTCGGGTGTCGTGGTTAAAATGTGTTTCTCTATGCAGTATGAGATGCTTCTTCCACAACAATGTTTCCACTCCTCTGTTTTCTTCCCTTCCAGCAAGAGGTGGAACAGTACCGGAGGAGCAAAGAGGTCACGGTGAAAGGCCGGGAATGCCCCAAACCCATCGTCAAATTCCACGAAGCTGCTTTTCCAAGTAAGTCAATTACTTTTATTTATTTAACCTTTATTTAACCAGGTAAGTCAGTTGAGAACACTTTCTTATTTACACCTGGGCAAGAGGCAGCACAAAGAGTCAAACACATACAATCCCAGTGAAACAAACAATCAAACACCATGTATAAAAAACACATAACAAATATGAGTAAAAAGTGTTAGCAATGCTCCGGAAGAGTTACAAACATGTGATTAAAGTTGCTCTCGTCAATGAAAATTATCACTAAATATCGTCGTCAACGAACCTTTATCACCTGAGGAAAACAAGAAGAGACGCAACAAAAATGCTGGTCATGTGACGATAACGATAATTAAATATATAATGCAATATCGTAGAAAATAAAAACCAGACTAAAATGTAGATTACAAAATAAAAACTCTGCTAAAATGTGTCTTCATTTTTGTCGACCAAAACGAGATGAAATGTTCTAACAAAGATCCTTAATATCCATTTTTTTAAGTTGTTTCTTCTGGTTTAGTCGCTGCTGCCGGGTGCGCTACAAGACGTGGAAAAGAAAAACGAATGCGTCGTCAAAAAAGAAAAAGACTGGGAAATGAGGAAAAATAAACATGTTGTAAACTCAAATGAGAGTCTTCTGTATCTGGAATGAATGTATTCTTGAGTCTATAAGGTAACAATAATATAATAATAAGATAACCTGGTTTGAATTGTAAAATGGGTTTGGATAAATACAATCTTTGACTAAAATGGACAATCTGACTAAAATAAGACTAAAATGCTCAGACTTTTAGTCGACTGAAACTTGACACGACTAAAAGGAGAATGAACGTGACTAAAACTAATAAAATCTAAAATGATAGCTGAACCCAAAGACTAGACGGAAACTAAAACTGAAACAGGCTGATAAAAACAACACTAGGAATGATCACGGATAAATGTTGGGAGTGTATTTCTGAAGCAGGAGAATGGGATGAGTGTGTGAAGTTTAAGTGTTTGCTGCAGATGATTCCAACCACTAGCAGCAGCGAACGGAAATTAATTCTGACCTAAGGAGGTGTAGCTGATTTAAAAACTAAATAAAATGACAAGATCGGCATTAAAAACTGGTATTTTCTCAAATATCCTATCTAAAAAAAATTAGAATATTCTGGGAATCTTAATCTTAAACTGTAAGCCATAATCAGCAATATTAAAATAATGAAAGGCTTGCAATATTTCAGTTGATTTGTAATGAATCCAGAATGTATGACATTTTTGTTTTTTTTAATTGCATTACAGAAAATAAAGAACTTTATCACAATATTCTAATTTTCTGAGACAGTCCTGTATGTCCATGTTCTCCAATGGACAAGAAAAGAAACTTGGAATAATTTAGTTTTAGTCCTTTTTCTTTTTTTTCTTCTTTTTTTTTTAAAATCTGGATCGGCAGATACTCAAACTCAAGTGATCGAGATCAGATCGGGAGCTAAAAAATCCTGATGGGGACAAACCTATTTCATTTTTCAGTTTGTTTATTTCCTTTTAATCATTTTCATTTAATTTTATTCTTTATTTCATTCAAAAAATAAAATAATTCAATACAAATGTTCTTAACTTGTGAATGAAAAGGGAGCAGAAAGAAGAAGAATCTTATCTGATCTGCCCCTTTCACAAATAACATAAATTAAAAATAATAATAATAAAAAAACAACAACTAAGTGAATAAAAAAACTAAAATAAAATTAAAATATCAGATTGTCTTTACCTCAATGCCTTGTTCCTGCAGGCTACGTCATGGATGTCATTGCCAAACAGAACTGGACCGAACCGACTCCGATCCAGGCTCAGGGCTGGCCCGTGGCCCTGAGCGGGAAGGACATGGTGGGCATCGCTCAGACCGGCTCAGGGAAAACCCTGGCGGTGAGTACAGCTTTCACATTCCTGCCAGATAGCCCATCATGATGTAATGGTTGCATGGTTGCGTGTCGACCGTTTGACTTTCCTTCTGCTTGTTCTAGTACCTGCTGCCGGCAATCGTGCACATCCAGCACCAGCCGTTCCTGGAGCACGGAGACGGACCCATCGTAAGTACCGACGTGACTCCAGACGTTTGATAAAAGCTGTGACGCTGAAGGACTGTTGAATTGGGCTGGGGATCCATTCAAATGTCAAAAATCGATTCCATTCCATTTCTTAAGATTCAGAATCGATTATCAGACTTTGATTTGGTTCCGATATTGATTTGGGTTTCTGTTATTAAAACAGTTTTTTCAGCTGTTGCATGAATTATATGACTGTAGTTCTGCAACATATTAATACTAGTATTATATTGAGATTCAACAGCAAGTATTGCAGCTAATGATGCTGTAAGGAACAATCAGCTCCCAGAATGCTGATAGAACTGAAACAGAAACATCGTGGGGCAGAATTGTAACAGTGTAACAGTGGCCGTTATGGGTGGTCCTTCACGTGGGTGTAACCGGAGTCTCACATGAAGCTCTCCTCACGTGTGTTTCCAGTGCCTGGTGCTGGCGCCGACCCGGGAGCTGGCCCAGCAGGTGCAGCAGGTGGCGGCCGAGTACGGCCGAGCCTCCCGCCTCAAGAGCACCTGCATCTACGGAGGAGCACCCAAGGGCCCGCAGATCAGGGACCTGGAGAGAGGTACGCAGATGATTCTAATCTTGTTGCCTCACAGGGATTTAAATACCTTTGTCAATCATGTAAACAATGAATTATTGGATGTCTTCAAATGGTTTCAACTGAACAAGCTTACTGTTAATATTAAAAAATGCAACTTCATGATTTTTAGTAACAAAAACAAAACATTTCCCAAAGAAAAATCTAGAATTATAATCAATGGCTCTGCAATTTGCCATGTTACATGTTACTAAGTCTTTGGTGTCATTATCGATGATTGTTTAAATTGGAAACAACATATTGATTCTGTATGCATGAAGTCTATGAAGATGTTTGGTATTTTGAGAAAGGTTTGTCCTTTTGTTCTTCCTTCCTCTCATTTAACTCTCTATTATAGTTTAATATTCCCTCATCTTAATTACTGCAACATTGTTTGGGCTTCGACACATTCAACACATATACATATTAATAAATTACTGATCATTCTCAGAATGATATCACATGCAAACAGATATGAGCGTCTGCTCCCCTTTTCATTAAATATTCATTATTATCCGTCAATAAAATTAACATTTTTAAAACATGTTTATTTATGTTCAAATTTAAAGATTATATACAAGATCTTCCTTCTTCTTTTCATAATTTCTTTTGTGTTAGTTCCGATATTCATTCTTATGCCACAACAAGGCACAAAGATGATTTTAATTTACTGTTTTGTAGAACTGGTAAACATCAATCTTTCCACTTGTGGAATTCACTCAATAAATCTCTTAAATCATCACCATCCTCGCCAATATTCAAAAAACATTTAAAGAACTTTCTTATTGTTTAATCTTTGTAGTGTTTATTATTTAATCTGAGTTACATTTTCTTTTGTGTTTTTTGTTTTTTTACTCCCTCTTGTGTAGCTTTAGTTGTGTTTTTTATTCATATATGGAAAGGATTCTATAAAAGCCACCAGGCTTCTTCCTTTCCTTGCATGTTATTTAAATGTTTTTACATTTATTGTTCAATTTGTCTTATATTGCTAAATAAATAAACTAAACTAAACTACGCTCACTTTGATACTCCACGTGGAAATGTCACTAAAGTTTTCCCGGTGAAATGTCTCGTGTCTGTAATTGTGTTGGATGTTGTTCCCTGTTTTCAGGCGTTGAGATCTGCATCGCCACGCCGGGTCGTCTCATCGACTTCCTGGAGTGCGGGAAAACCAACCTGCGTCGCTGCACCTACCTGGTGCTGGACGAAGCCGACCGCATGCTGGACATGGGCTTTGAGCCGCAGATCCGCAAGATCGTGGACCAAATCCGGGTGAGTTTCACTCACACACTGACTGCGTTTACATGCATCAATAACCCGAATATTAGCAACAACCCGGTTTTTCACGGCCATGTAAACACCAATAACCCCTTTCAATAACCCGAATTTGCTCATATTCCGGTTTTTAAAAACCTGAACATGACCCTTGGGTTACTCCTTCTAACCTGAATATTTGGTCATGTTTAGACTAACGGGATTTCCCCATCAAAAGGAACAGGAATTTGTTTTCTGCTCATGTTCTGTTCACAAGGAATCCTGGTCTTTTGAGTCCAGGAAGTTCTTATAAACACGGAGAAACCAAGACCAGGAGGAGACTAATCACTTCATAAATGTAATGAAGGATATGAACATTTCTGCATTTGTAGACGGTAGAAAGTACCGGGATAGAAGATTTACAAAAAGGCAAACTGACATTTTTGCCGATTTCACTGCCGTTTTTACCTGAACTGCTCATGTGGCTGGATGGTTCAAACGATTTTATTTGCTACATCGATCCAATGCAAAATAATTAAAAACCGTGCTTATTAATCACAAAACACGGTTTAAACAACATGACCAAATCCGCTCCGACCCGGTGTGTCAGTGTTCACCGCAGACAGACTGCAGCTTCACCGGGACCAACGGTTCCCCGATGGTTGCTGTTGATCCAGGACCGAGCTTGTTAAGGAGCATCAAACTCACTCTTATCTACGCTGAAATAACGCTAAAATATAATGAAGGCTTCCCAAAGTGTGATCTATGGTGAAATAGGAAACTGAAGATGTGCAGCTATGTATAGATACGTCATCGCCGCCATATTGGATGTTCAAGACTTCACTGTAAACTAATACAAGTAAATGGACTTATTTTCATAAAGCGCCTTTCTACAAAGAAATGTACGTTTTACGTCTCATTTATTCATTCACACACGCACTAATATACTTGAGAAACAGTTAGGCACCAAATATAATATATTTAATTTTCTCAGATGGCAGAAATAAGAACTTTATTGATCCCACATAGGAGTAATTCATGTTATATCAGCTATAGAGAACAAGGTAGTGCCGAAAAACAATATTTATCCCCCCTCACAAAAATAAGAAAAATAGAGAAACATATTTTCTCATCAACAAAGCATACCGTAGATGACCATTTAGTAGCCCGGGCGTTTAATATGCTAAATCCACTTGGACCCCAGGCGTTTATAAGAACTAGGCGGGTATTTGCACCAGGCTACAATTTATTTTTGCAATGAGCAGCACCAGACCATTACTTACAAAGAACATATGAGATCACCATATTACCACTGGAACTAGAATTGTACACACTGTACACAACACAACACCTCACGACGAGCTCCCGATCACGAATCGTGAGCTCGCAAGAAAATCAAGCGTGTTTGAAATCCTGGTCGCTCCTCGTGAAGGAATCACAGTTGAAGCAGCTGCGACCCGATTTGACTCATCCTTTCACAGAGAGCATGCGCAATCTCTGATGTCACGTCAAAAACTATTATTTGTAGTTTAAGTTTTGCAAATTCACATTACAAATCATGTTTTAATAGCAAAAAAAAAGAGCGCATTTTCCAAGTACGGTGCGGGTCGCCGCGTCCCCTACGCCGTAGGCTCTGCGTTGGTGTAACGCGGAACCATAAATCAGCCTTCAGTGTGTGCGCTGTCTGCTGAACTCTTTTTTCTCTTCTCATTTTGCTGGGACGCCGGGTTCCTCCACCGAGACACAACTTTTGCGGTACGCGTTCTTTGTTGTGTCTAAAAATGATTCGCAGTGCACACACCCAATCAGAAACGGTACAGATATTTTGGGATTTTAATATATAAAAAAATAAAATTAAAAATAATAAAGAATCCCCTCGCCGCTTCACTCCGCTCACATGCTCTGATATACAAAGACAGTTTGTCTGTGTAACGGCGACACACGGAGCTGATCAGAGCAGTATGAACGATACTGTACACAATACAATGCAAATACAGTGTTATTACCAGGTTATTACCGGTAGTCGCCCGGGCGTTTAATTGAACCGGCGTTTATTATGCCAAATGGGCTCGGACCCCGGCGGCTATTAGAGCACAGGCGCCTATTTGCGCGCGGGCGACCATCTACGGTATTTTACATAAATATATTTTACATTTTTCAAGTAACAAAATAACATATTTGAACCATTTTTCAGAATTTTTTCATTTATTTTAGTGTTTGAAAAATGGTTCAAATATGTTATTTTGTTACTTGAAAAATGTAAAATTTGTTTTGTTGATGAGAAAATATGTTTCTCTATTTTCTTATTTTTGTGAGGAGGGATATATATTGTTTTTCGGCACTACCTTGTTCTCTATAGCTGATATAACATGAATTACTCCTATGTGGGATCAATAAAGTTCTTATTTTTGCCATCTGAGAAAATTAAATATATTATATTTGGTGCCTAACGGTTTCCCAAGTATATTAGTGTGTGTGTGAATGAATAAATGAGACGTAAAACGTACATTTCTTTGTAGAAAGGCGCTTTATGAAAATAAGTCCATTTACTTGTATTAGTTTCCAGCGCAGTCTTGAACATCCAATATGGCGGCGACGTTGACGTATCGCAGCAGCTCCGTGGGAGGATACGTATATATGTCTATGGTCGACAGTGCAGCAGCTTTCAGTGTGACTCCAGGGTTAGTCTTTTTAATCACTTATGAATCCTAAGAGGAGTTAATATTGTCTCTTTTCTCTATGTCAGCCGGACCGCCAGACCCTGATGTGGAGCGCCACCTGGCCCAAAGAGGTGCGGCAGCTGGCCGAGGACTTCCTGAAGGACTACGTCCAGATCAACATCGGAGCGCTGCAGCTCAGCGCCAACCACAACATCCTGCAGATCGTAGACGTCTGCAACGACATGGAGAAGGAGGACAAGTGAGGGATTTACTCCAACACTTTTAGTAAAAGCTGGGTTTTAATTAGGAAGTTGTTCAAGACGGTGATATTTCAAGCTTCAGATCAGCATCTGTAGCTACAGTTCAAGTCTCTACATAGAAACATCGTGTTGGACTAGGGCTGCAACTAACGACTATTTTAATAGTCGACTAGTCATCGACTATGGAAACAATTAGTCGACTAATCAGATAATTTGTAATTTTTTTAAAATTTAGTATGACGTTGCTTTAATTATGTTAACTTTTATTATGATAAACACAAGAAAGATGGTACTAGAGCCCTGATTTAGCGGGACTGTTTTCTACATCCTGATATAGGGACTGTTTTCTTCATCCTGCTCCCCCCCGCATCCGCAAAACTCTGAGAATTCATGCCGTACGATAATAGAGATGCATTGTTTTAGTGTCTTCTCCCGTCCCGCAAGAGAAATGTCCAGACAAATCTATCTGATTTAATGTTAACATGATCATTGTGGAGTTTGATGGATGATTGACAGTTCATACCTGACTGAAAGTTAGATGCAAATCCATCATTGTCATCACACAAGCTATTTCACCTTTCACGCAGCATCAGTTATTATTGAGGTTATAGCAACGAGAGTAGCTGTAAGTGGCTCAAATAATACAAATAAATAACATGAAATAAACAAAGTTAACGAATGAAACAAATTAATTTAACAAATGAAAATAGACTTAATATCTTACCAAGGCGGGTCCGTTTCGTTTAGCACTCCGACGTGCTTTCTCTTCAAATGCATTACGACGTGCTCCCGTGAAAAGCAACGTGGGCTTTGCAAACCTTGCAAGTCATCTTTTTATTCACCGTATTGAGGTTAAAATGCTCCCAAACTTTTGAAGTTTTATTCTGCTGAGACGCTATCGTGCATGCGTGACTCTCTGCAGAGATCATATTGAAGTGAGACGCCCCACTCCTTTGGAAAAACACGTCTGGCCACAATTGTCGACAATTTTGATTATCGATATTTGTCGACAGCGTCGTCGAATCGTTGCAGCCCTACTCTTGACTCTTTTCCTGTTTTTCCTCTCAGACTCATTCGTCTGCTGGAGGAGATCATGAGCGAAAAGGAGAACAAGACCATTATTTTTGTGGAGACCAAAAGACGGTGTGATGAACTCACCAGGAGGATGAGAAGAGACGGGTAAACATCCATCCATCCATCCATCCTTTCTTTCTTTCTTCTTCTTCCTATTCCTGGAAAATGTGTTTAAACTGTCCACAGCACGCCTAAAATAACTGTTGCAAACACATTTCTCATTATCTGTTTTACACGATTCCTCGCTGGTCATCTTAACGTAGCGCTGCAGGTGCTCCTGGTTTCCTGATTTGATTTGTATTTTATGGATGAAATTGTCCAGAACCCGAAAGCTAAGGATTCTTGCTATTGGTTGATTCACTGTAACAGGAAACTCTGCACATGAATCTGGATTATTGAAGGAAACGTCCTACGATATTCTACTCAGGCCGGTCTCAAATGATTCAACAGTTTGTGTTTTATTCAGGGGTGAAAGTAGGATAAAGTTCTTGTAGGAACTAATCCCCCCCACAGGCCCAACCGCAGACACTAATTCATATTTACAATTTTAAAATGACTGTATTATGTAGTAAGACAAGTCTAGTTTTAGTACGCTTATAATTTATAAGCATACTAAAACTAGTCTTGTTTACCTAATACAGAGTAAGCCGAACTGTAAAAAGGCTATTCTCAAATAGACTTGTAATGTTATACAGGACTGTCTCAGAAAATAATAATATTGTGATTTTCTGTAATGCAATTTAAAAAAACAAAAATGTCATACATTCTGGATTCATTACAAATCAACTGAAATATTGCAAGCCTTTTATTATTTTAATATTGCTGATCATGGTTTACAGCTCAAGAAAACTCAAATATCCTATCTCAAAAAAATTTAATATTCTGGGAATCTTAATCTTAAACTGTAAACCATAAATAATAAAAGGCTTGCAATATTTCAGTTGATTTGTAATGAATCCAGAATGTATGACATTTTTGTTTTTGTAATTGCGTTACAGAAAATAAAGAACTTTCTCATAATATTCTAATTTTCTGAGACAGTCCTGTAGATTAAAAGGTTCATGCTAAATCCGGTGTATTTACACTGCTTTATGTGGTGGCTATCAATATGCATTGTCCCATATAAATAAATAAAATTATAAATAATTTCCAGTGCAATGTTATGTGTGTGTGTGCTCTCAGAAAGTAAAGATTAACATTTTTAGGCTTAAAGGGTATTATGAAAACCAGGTTTTCTCCTGCTTTAACATATACAGGTTTTATTATGAAGAAATTATTGTATGGTTGTCACTTTTACATGACTGTTCTATACACTTATATAATACTCAATTATGTATGTATATGTATATGTATGTGTATATATAAATAAATATAGTCCCCCCGCCCCCATTACCTACACACACACACACACACACACACACACTAGCAGCTCAACTATAACATGTGATCTTGTGTCTGCTCCAGGTGGCCCGCGATGGGAATCCATGGAGACAAGAGCCAGCAGGAGAGGGACTGGGTCCTTAATGGTGAGACGGAATATTCCCACCTTCATGAAATAACGGCCAGAGTCGGATTTTCAAGTTTTTCAAAAGAAAACAATGACTACGTTTCCATGCAGTCAAAATTCGGGTTATTGCTAATATTCCGGTTACTGAAACATTCAGAATATTCCGTTTACATGCGTGAGCAAACAGGGTTATCCCTGTTTCCATGGTGATTAATCATTCAGGATATCTGGATCAAACCAGCGACGCACGGAGAACGTCATGACACAATTACCGTCATTTCCACTTCTTCTTCCTGTATCCAAATAAAAAAAAAAATCCTGCTTTGCGCAACTTTTCTCTCACCTTCTTGTAAATCTTCTATCCCGGTACTTTGTACCGTCTACAAATGCAGAAATGTTCATATCCTTCATTACATTTATGAAGTGATTAGTCTCCTTCTGGTCTTGTTTCTCCGTGTTTATAAGAACTTCCTGGACTCAAAAAACCAGGATTCCTTGTGAACAGAACATGTGCAGAAAACTAATTCCTGTTCCTTTTAATGGGGAAATCCCGTTAGGCTAAACATGGCCAAATATTCAGTAGAAAAGGAGGAACCCAGGGGTTATCGTGATTATCGATTCTGAATCTTAAGAATCGGAATCAAATCGATTCTTGACATTTGAATCGATACCCAGCCCTAACCGCCAGTGTAGTAGAATCTTATAGTAAAAACCCCTCAAACCTTTAACAATTGCATAAAATCCTAACAATATCATCAAATAGAGCAGGAGCCGGCAATCCAAAATGTTGAAAGAGCCATATTGGACCAAAAACCAAAAAAAACAAGTATGTCTGGAGTCTTGTATCAGCCTTAGAATGAAGACAACACATGCTGCATGAAGCTATATTAGTTATAACTGGGGTAAGATTTATTTTTTTCATTATGCACTTCGAGAAAAAAGTCGAAATGTAGAGATTAAAAAGGAAAGGAAAAAGGAAGAAAAAAAGGAAAAAGAAGAAAAAAAAGGAAAGAAGAAAAAAAAAAAGGAAACAAAAGGTAAAACATTTTTGAAAAAGCTCCAGGAGCCACTAGGGCGGCACTAAAGAGCCACATGCGGCTCTAGAGCCGCGGGATGCCGACCCCTGAAATAGAGGATGACGACATGCAATAGTGCAAATTCTGACTTTTCTGTTTAACAATGAAACTCTCCTTTTTGTGTTTTCAGAATTCAGATATGGCAAAGCTCCGATTCTCATTGCGACAGACGTGGCCTCCCGCGGCTTAGGTCAGTATGCCGTCGCGCAGCAACAGATCCATCATCAGTGTTTAAACTTACTTTTAAAGAAAGTGACTTGCTTTCTTTAACTTTTTCTATGCATTTTCTGAGTTTCTCCTCACCTTAAGGTGGAGTCTTTGTGGCAGGCACTAGGCATGACAGTCCCAGGCCGCGAGAGGGAGATGGATGACATATTGCTCCACTGGCTTGCCACCCAGTGGGCCTAGAGAGGTGAAAGCTCTTGTGTGCCAGTGATCTTCAAAAGGCTTGTGTGGCTAAGCCTTCCCTCCCCGATACGATGAAATACACAACACATCTGTTCTCTGTCCATGGATCTCACCTGACAATAGCCATCCAGCTGTTTCCAACTCAAACGTAAAAAACGGAAAAGATGCCTGACGCTGTGACTTTGGCCGTGCATGCTTCTGTATTAAGAGGGGCGCCGTATCGCAAGTCACTTTGTTTTGAGATTTGGAACAATTGTTACCATTCGGAGCTTTTGTACCACGTACGTAGCATATGGGTGTCGGCTAAGCTTGCAGCGGTTTTTCTTTCCCGTCAAAGTAGCTGGATTCCTTGAAAATGGAGAGAGCAGTTTGAAAATATTTCGCCTTTGAAAATTTATGAGACCTGGCACATGCGTTTTTAGGGGGTGGCGGGAAACGTGTAGTGAGAGGAGAGAGAGAGAATGAGCTCAAACCAAAGTTCCTCCCTCGCCTGCGTTTTATAGTCATGTCGAGAGACCTGCCGAGAGACATTTTCTCAAGTGAACACTGGCTTCTTGGAAGATCTTGCCTTGATGAAACTGATGCAGGGACACTGCGCATTCGTGCTGGCTTTTAGGGGTCCCACAGGGTTCAATATTGGGGCCTTTTTGTTCATTTTTTTTTTTTTTTACCAAAGGGGTCCCAGTTCAAATTAGTACTTGGGTCTATTTTGTCTTGGCAAGACGTGCAGTGCGGCCTTTTTAATATCAGGCTTCTTTTGAGAGTGTACTGGGATAAAAACCTGGACTTGCAAAAAAAAAAAGTACCACTCACCGTGGCCCGACTGCGTAGAAGCTCCTGGATGTCACTTGACAATTTGTGGGGGATTTCGCTGCATTGGGAAAGGACTAGTGAATGCATACTCCTTTATGGTAAGACTTGAACCCACCTTTCTCTCCCTTTGGTAACAAAAGGGAGAATGATGTCTTTGTACCCTTTTTTTTTTTTTATATTTATGCTAAGCAACTGGAGTGTGCATCGTTTCTCTCTTCCCACAGTAGTATTCCCATGGAGTAGATGTAACGTAATCTGATTTTTTGTCCGTAATCACTGTCCTTCCCTCCGCAGCCTGACAACCATTCTCTTCCCCCCAGGGTTTCACCCTTGCTAACTTTCCCCTTTGATCTGGCTGTTGTGGTGTGCAAAATTCTGTGTGGCCTCCATGTTTTGTTTTGCCACACTGCAACACTTTCACAGATGTGGAGGATGTGAAATTTGTCATCAATTATGACTACCCTAACTCCTCCGAGGATTATATCCACCGCATTGGACGCACAGCCCGAAGTCAAAAAACGGGCACCGCCTACACCTTCTTCACCCCCAACAACATGAAACAAGCTAGCGACCTGATCTCTGTGCTCCGCGAGGCCAATCAGGCCATTAACCCCAAGCTGATCCAGATGGCCGAGGACAGAGGAGGTGAGAGACTCATATCAGCTCCTAACGTTTTATTCACATTCAAAAAAGACCAACTTGTGCCGTTTACCTCAGATTTGTCGTGTATTGATCCCGCCAGCAGTTGTTTTGGTGATGAGTTGTTTATCTGGGGTGTAATTGGAAATCAAACCTGCTGGATCAGGAGTCGGCGACCCAAAATGTTTTAGAGCCATATTGGACCAAAAACACAAAAAACAAATATGTCTGGAGCCGCAAAAAATGGAAAGTCTTGTATAAGCCTTAAAATGAAGACAACAGCCACCTGGCTAGCGCCGCCCTGCTGGTAGAAACGCACAATTTAAACATATTTTGGTCAACTAACATGAGTAAGCATAAATTATAGAAAAAATGAAATAAATAAGGATTTAATCCAGATTTAAAGTAATTAAACCTTAATTTTGTTTAGTTTTTATACGTTTTAAGGATTTAAAGTAATTAAACCTATATATTGTTTAGTTTTTATATATTTTAAGAATTTTTATTTTTTATGTTTTAATTTTTTTTTTTTTTAATTGTAGTTTTCAATTTGTTAATACATGAATTATTCAAGTTTAATCCACTTTTATTTAAATTACATATTTGGGTCAATGTGTAACAAACATGACTCAGCATATATTATATGGAAACACCAGCAACATTATTTATTTATTTTGGTTTAATTAATGTTATGAAAAGTAAAAAAAAAAGGGGGGAAAATATTGATAATTATATTGTTATTGTAAATCTTATTTTTTTTATGCGCTCAATAAAGATATCTATACAAAAAAAGAAACACCAGCAACAATATTAAAACAAAGATTTAAAATAAAAAAGGATTTAATCCCGGATTTAAAATAATTAAACCTTAATATTGTTTAGTTTTTACCTATTTTAAGGATTTTATTTTTTTGTTTTTTTTAATCCTCTTTTCTCCTCAGTTATTTTTCTCTTTTTCCCTTTGGAAACGATCCTGTCTATGACGCAAATCTTAACAGAAATGTTGAAATGTAATATTTATTCTACACATTTTTACAGCATTTGAAAACATTAAGAATGTTTGTGTCATGTTTGTCCTCCTACAGAAACCACATTAACACAAAAAATATATTTCCCTCCCCATCGATTTCCATTTTCAAACATTTTTGAAAAAGCTCCAGGAGCCACTAGGGCGGCGCTAAAGAGCCGCATGTGGCGCTAGAGCCGCGGGTTGCTGAACCCTGCTCTAGATCCATCAAATATAGTAAATTAAAGCAAAAAGTTATTTTTGTTGAATACAGTCTCAAGAATTTGATGTACATGCAACCAAAATGGGGTCACTGTCTTTTTGATCTTAAATTTGTTTGAAAATGGTCTTAAATAAACTTGAATTAGCCCCCCCCCAGAGTTCTGGGTGTGAGGCCGGTCCTGCCGGTCCCCCCTCCCTCCCTCACCGTGCTGCTCTTGTCTCCCTCTCTCAGGTCGTGGTCGGGGGGGAAGAGGCGGCTACAAGGACGACCGCCGGGACAGGTATTCTGGGGGCGGGCGGAGTAACTTCGGCGCTAGTGGCTTCAGGGACAGGGACGGCGGCGATAGAGGGTTCGGCGGGCCCAAGCCCGGCTTCGGGGGCGGGGGGGGCAAGGCCCAGAACGGGGGCGGGTTCGGGGGCGGCGGCGGCGGCGCTAACTCTGGCGGTAGCTACGGCAACAGCAGTTACAACGGCAACGGACAGGGAAACTTCGGGGCCCCGCCCGGCCAGGGCTTCGGCGGCCAGGGCTTCCAGGGCCCCCCCCAGTTCGGCGGCCCGCCGCGGGGCCAGAACGGCCTGAACCACCCGCCCTTCCCCTTCGGCTCCCAGCCGCCGCCGCAGAACTCGCCGGCGCCGCCGCCGCCCATGGTGCCCTACCCCATGCCGCCCAGCTTCCCGCAGTAACCACGGCAACGTACGCGCTTCACACGGAACCAACTTCTGTTCAGTCCTGGAATCTTACAGTCTGATTATTATTATTATTCTCCTTTGTACTGTTTTAACTTTGTTTTGCCTACAGCAGGGTGGGAAGTGTTCAGTAAAACCCCGTTATTACCCCGGCGTCGTACACGCTACGCCCCCTACAGTGCAAACACGATTAATGCACTTTTTTTTTTCTTGACTGTTTTTGTTACATTCCTCGGTAATTTATTTTTACTTGGTAAATTTGATGTCCTCAGTTTGTGGTATGTTCAAATGTGATGTTATAAGATCATATAAAAGGGTGCCTGTGGCCCTTTTTAAATAAAACAAGAAAAAGGAAACTTTGTCCTGTGGTCTTTGTGGGGAGTTCCTCAGGGAACCGTATCCGGACCCCCGGATATCCTTTAAATAAGATTATTCATTTAATTCAGAGAAAAAAAAAATCTGAAACCCAAAAAGCTGTAAAATCAAAGTCAGAATTCTGACTTTTTCCTCTGAATTCTGAGATTAAAGTCAGAATTCTGACTTTTTTTCTCAGAATTAATTTTTTTTCTTTTTCTTTCTTCAGTGGCCCTAATCCTCTTCCGTACCTGCTCCACCCCGGCATGTTGGACCAGAATAATAGACATTAAGAAAGCTTATTCAGTTGATTTTACACCTTTTAAAATAAAAAACTGATATTTTATGGCCAATGTATGTTGTTACTTGTGTGTCAACAAAGATTTAAGTAACTGACTGATGGAGGTGGAAGTAATCGCCGAAACATTTCAGGTATTTAAAAAACCTAAATATTCTTCTCTAGAAAATAAGAATCTGCAAGATAAATTGTAAAGCTATGGACAAAATAAACCAAACTAAATCAAAAGATTTAAGTAGTTTCCCAGGTGATGAGCAGAGTTTTTGTTACATTCCTCGGTAATTTATTTTTACTTGGTAAATTTGATGTCCTCAGTTTGTGGTATGTTCAAAAGTGATGTTATAAGATCATATAAAAGGGTGCCTGTGGCCCTTTTTAAATAAAACAAGAAAAAGGAAACTTTGTCGCTTATTCATTTAATTGTACACCTTTTTAGGACTTTTTAAAATCAAAATCTGATATTTTATGGCCGATGTACAGTATGTTGTTACGTGTGTGTCAACAAAGATTTAAGTAACTCTGACTGATGGAGGTGGAAGAAATCGCAGAAACATGTCAGGTCTTTAAAAAACCTAAATATTCTTGTCCAGTGAAAAGAATCAACAAATTAATTTATAAAGCCTTGGACAAAATGAACTTTACTAAATCCAAAAATGTAAGTACTTTCCCAGAAGATGAACAGAGGGATTTAGGAAGCAGGACCTTGTGGGAGGCCTTTTCTTTTAAAATCGCTTATTCAGAAATCTCATTTATTTTAATAAGAAATTTACTCGTGTTTGATGTCATCACTGAATCAGGAAATTAAATACTAAAAAAGGCAATTGGGGGAAAAAGAATTGGTCATATTTATTTAAATATATATTTTATGAATGATGAATAAATAATTTGTGGTAAATGTCTCAGATGTTCCTCTTTACCTCATTAAATTCAAATTATTAAACTGTTTCAGTTCAGGCTCAAATTAAGTTTTAGTAACAGAAAAAATCTCATATTTGGTGAAAATGATCATATGGGGTAGTAATATAGAATACTGAAGTTTTTTTGAGAGAGACCTTCACATGCAATGTATTATGGAATGTTGCAGATTTACAACATTGGCCCGGAGTAGTAAATTAATACTGAAGACTAATTAGAATAAAAATTGAGTTATATAACTGAATATCAGAGTTGTCAAAAGTATTCACATTCATTACATACACATAAGTATCAACTCAAGTTTTTTACTCAAGTAAAAGTATAAAAGTACTGGTTTCAAAACTACTTAAAGTATAAAAGTAAAAGTAATGTAAGGGGGAAAAAAGACATTAAGGACAAAAGCCATTGAAAATGAATGTATCTTAGTATAATGCAAATATATTAAAGAAGCATATATGTGTACTATTGAGCATTAACATGTGTTAATATAAATATATTAAAGAAGCATATATGTGTACTATTGAGCATTAACATGTGTTAATATAAATATATTAAAGAAGCATATATGTGTACTATTGAGCATTAACATGTGTTAATATAAATATATTAAAGAACCATATATGTGTACTATTGAGCAATAACATGTGTTAATATAAATATATTAAAGAAGCATATATGTGTACTATTGAGCATTAACATGTGTTAATATAAATATATTAAAGAAGCATATATGTGTACTATTGAGCATTAACATGTGTTTCAGAGAGCAGCAGATATGATGACTAGTTGCCTATAAGTATTGTAATGGTGCAAAAAGTCAAACTTCATGTTCATGTTATCATTTATCCTAACCTTTATTGGAATGTACATCCAAGTTTAGTTGCAGGAATCTGAGGGAACGGATGTAAGAACAAAACTGGACAAGAACATCTGAAACAACCACAACCAAATTCACTCTATCCAGATGGAGCAATTTAACTGGATAGTTTTTATTAAAGGCCAAAATGAAATAGAGTAACGAGGCTGTTTTTAAAATGTAAGGAGTAAAAAGTACAGATAATTGTGTGAAAATGTAAGGAGTAAAAGTAAAAAGTCGTCTGAAAAATAATGACTCCAGTGAAGTATAGATAACCAAAATTTCTACTTAAGTAAGGTAACGAAGTATTTGTACTTTGTTACTTGACACCTCTGCTGAATATGATATGAACACCAACTTTATTTGGATGGTTTGCGAAAAAAGCTTTCTGTCAAACAGATCTATGCTAATATACAGGACTGCCTCAGAAAATTAGAATATTGTGATTTTCTGTAATGCAATTACAAAAACTAAAATGTCATAAATTCTGGATTCATTACAAAATCAACTGAAATATTGCAAGCCTTTTATTATTTTAATATTGCTGATCATGGCTTACAGCTTAAGAAAACTCAAATATCCTATCTCAAAAAATGTGAATATTCTGGGAATCTTAATCTTAAACTGTAAGCCATAATCAGCAATATTAAAATAATAAAAGGCTTGCAATATTTCAGTTGATTTGTAATGAATCCAGAATGTATGACATTTTTGTTTTTTTAATTGCATTACAGAAAATAAAGCACTTTATCAAAATATTCTAATTTTCTGAGACAGTCCTGTATGTGCCATGGAATTTATGCTCCAGTCCTTAGTCAAATGAACCTTGTATTATGCCATTGCTTTTGATCAAATCTACCTCTGATAGTCTGTAACTAGAACTAGGATATACCCTCAATGACACCGCAAAGTAATTAGTACACATGGGACATAATAAAATAACCGTAGTATAAACTATTGCTCAAAATATAGACAAACTAGTAGATAAAGCACGTGGCTTCCATTGGTACCTGTCCAGCTGCCCTGGGGAAAAACCCAGAGGAGATAAAATCTACTAATTGGCATTTACTACATCTATATATATTCATAATTCATCTCATGCACTATTGATTTCAAATGTATGGAGGTTGGTAGTGATATATGATAAAATCGTGTCACTGACCACAAGGTGGCAGACATTGTAGAAAGGACACAGCAGCGCCCTCTGGTGGGCTAGTGGGGAACTGTCCTGCAGTGGTACTTCTAAGTAAAAAAGGCTCATGAAGTTTGGATGTGGAGTAATAAGTTAATTCAAATTTAGCTGTTGCAAATCCGCAACGCCTGCCTTGAGAGGGTTGCAGCATAAAAACTAGGATGAGTTTTAGTTCGCAGTCGTGGCTGTAAATTGATTTTAAAGAATGTCCAAGATTTACTCATATTTTTTTTCTTTTGTCACCTGTTTTGGTGTTACCAGGATGCCAGGTGTGGGGGGGCATTAGTCTTACCTGGGGGGGCAAAAAAAAACAAAAAAAACTAGCGCACAATCCAGCGTATAGGCTGCTCCTTAACCCTTGTGCTGTCTTCAGGTCAAGGAAGGAGGAAGGGAAGAAATGAAGAAAGAGAAGGGAGGAAAGAAGGGAGGAAGGGAGAAAGGAAGGAAGGAAAGAAGGGAAAAAATAAGGAAAGAAGAGAGGAAAGAAGGAAGGAAGGGAGGAAAGGAGGAAGGAAAGGAGGAAAGAAGGGAGGAAGGGAAAAAAGAAGGGAGGAAGGGAGGAAGGAAGGAAAGAAGGGAAAAGAAGGAAGGAACAGAGAAAACAAGGAAAGAATGCACGAGGGGAGAAAAGAAGGAAGGAAGGGAGGAAGGAAGGAAAGAAGGGAGGAAGGGAAAAAAGAAGGAAGGAAGAAGGAACAGGAGAATTAGGTCATTTTGACCCGAAGACAGTACAAGGGTTAAAACATGTTCTGTTTACTCCTCTCTCAATTAAATCCATAACTGAACATATGAACATGCAGGTGATAATGTTTTATTTTTGGTTTTTTCTAAGGTGATAGAGGGTTTAATAGATGATTTAACACCATCCACACCTCTGTTTAAAACATTACAAATACTAACAATCTACGATGTGAATAAGTATCAAACAGGAATCCTGACAAAGTCTCTCTGTTAACTTTACCCAGACATTTTCATCATTATTTTAATTCTTATTATCATTCATACTCCACAGGTTCTCCTTCTGTAGAACTGCAGCTGCTAAATGTTCATTTATGTATCAAGGTGTTGTGCTGTGGAACAGTTTAAAACATCTATCTGCACTCAAACGAAAGCTGAAACAAAGTTTATAGATTTTTAATATATATGTATTTTTCAGGCACCATTATTCAAATATATTTCTAAGCTATTTAGGAAAGGCAAGTTTACTGTATTTATACAGCACAATTCAACACAAGGTAATTCAAAGTGCTTTACATCGACATTAAAAGTGGCAAAACATAATTAAACAGTAAATAACAAATAAGATTAAATAAAATTATAAGAAAAGAGGTAAAATAATAAAAAGCACAAGTTGCTGAAAAGTAAAGGCAGTAGATCCAGCAGGTCCATCTCATTTCACTCTATTTAATTGTATTCTGAAGCATCGTATAACTCTGAGTTATTAGTTATACAGTATAGGCCCATGTATTGTGCTTATATGGTTTTGTGAATTATAGTTTTTTATTTTTTCTTGTTTTTTGGGAGGGGGGAGACTCTGTAATGTTCCTTTTTACATTGCAAACAATTAAAAAAAGAAAAAAAAAGAGTAACATTAGTACGGAAACTTTTCACTGCTTCATTTTAACGTTATTTCATCAGGATGAAAAGGAAATGACGTCTTTTTCGCTGCTTTTACCCGTCGTGGCGTCTGATGGAAAGATCTTCTGGTGCATCGTTTAAAACCCAAGATGATGTTGCAGAGATTGGTACCAAAGATATGAACTAAAAAACATCATAAACACCTTGATCTTAATGTTGAAATCACTCATTTAGTCTCTTGGGTCCTTTTCTGAAGTTTCCTTGTAAAGATAAGGTGTGTTTGTTTCATTTAAAGTCTCAACAACATGCAAATATCTCACAAACAAAAACATTTAACCCTGGTGATGTCTTTGGGTCAAAATGACCCAATTCTTCTATCCTTCTTTCCTCCTGCTCTCTCCTTCCTTCTTCCTTTCCTCTTTTCCTCCTTTTTTACCCTCCTTTACTCCTTTTTCTTCCTACCTCCCTTTCGTCATTCGTTCCTTTATTACCTTCTTTGCTTTTTCTTCCTTTTTTCTTTCCTTTTCTCCATTCCTTCCTCCCTCCCTTCTTTCCTCTTCTCCCTTCTTTCCTTCCTTTCTCGCTTCCTTCCATCTTTTCTCCCTTCCTTACTCCCTTTCCTACTTCCTTCCTTCTTTTCTCCTTTCTTCCTTACTTCCTTATTTCCTTCATTCCTTCTTTTCTCCCTTCACCCTCCCTTGACCCAAAGACAGCACAAGGGTTAAAACATTCAAATCTGTAGATGAAAAACTAAAAAAAAAGAAAAGGAAATAAATACTTAGATTTTTGCAAATAATCCCAATTTTATGTTTAATGTATTTATTTTTAAGGGTATTTTGTAAAAACAAAACAAAAGAAAAGACAAAGATTCAACCAGCTCACATGTTTCTGCTGGAGGAAACACAAGCATCCAACTAAATATCACATAAATATGTCACTTTAAACACTTAACAGGATGACAGCATGAAAGTATCACACAAGAAAAAAGGCTGCAGAAAGAAAAGGAACAAACAATCATTATTAAAAGTTTCTTTTCCAAACATTATAGTAGATAAAAGAGTAAAATCCTCACGGCTTGGGCGTCAGCTCGCTGGCGGGCGCTCGTCTCTCCTCCGGCCAGCGGGATTCCTGCATTTATTCATCTCTTCTGGGTTTTAAAAGGAGAAAAATGATTCAGATTCACAAATCTGTTAACGCAGATTTCATCAATTAAACAGCTGATCAGAAGAAATGTTGAAAGATGACGTTAAAGACAACCGTAACCTTGCAAACAAAACCATAAAAAACTGATTTACATCGTCAGAGTCAACGTTTGCCCCCCCGTCTAGAAATAGAGAAGTTAGAAGAACTTCCCGCTGCTGATGCAGAAAATACTTCCTGTTTCCCACAGTTACTCCTTTTCCACCAAACCGGTTCCAGGGCTGGTTCTGGTTCTGGTTCTGGTTCTGGTTCTGGTTCCAGGGCTGGTTCTGGTTCTGGTTCTGGTTCTGGTTCTGGTTCCAGGGCTGGTTCTGGTTCTGGTTCTGGTTCTGGTTCTGGTTCTGGTTCTGGTTCTGGTTCTGGGCCAGTGCTGAGTTTGGAACTGGGCTTTCTGTTTCCACTGACTAATAACTGGCTCCAGTTCCAAGGTAGCACCAACTCTTTGCTGGTTTAGAGCAGGAACCGGCAACCCAAAATGTTGAAAGAGCCAAAACAAATATGTCTGGAGCCGCAAAAAATTAAAAAAGTCTTGTATAAGCCTTAGAATGAAGGCAAAACATGCTGCATGTATCTATATTAGTTATAACTTCACTTTTTTTCATTATGCACTTTGAAAAAAAAGTCCAAATGTCGAGAAAAAAGTCGAAATGTTGAGAAAGAAGTCGAAATGTCGAGAAAAAGGTTGAAATATCGAGATAAACGTTGAAGTACAATCTCGAAAAAAAAGTCGAAATGTCGAGAAAAAAGTCAAAATGGTGAGAAAAAAGTCAAAATGTCGAGATTAAAAAGGAAAGGAAAAAGGTAGAAAAAAAGGAAAAAAGGAGGAAAAAATAAAAAAAGAGAAAAAAATAAAAAAAGGGAAAAAAAGAGAAAAAGAAGGAAAAAAGAGGTCAAACATCTCTGAAAAAGCTCCAGGGAGCCACTAGGGCGGCTCTAGAGCTGCGGGTTACCGAGCCCTGATCTAGAGGAAAGAAGCGCTTACGTAAGCGGAGGGGGAGGAGTTATTAAGACCAACGGCAACAGCAAGACTGGGAGACGGAGACATTTTCAGATAAGAATTAACCTGGATGCAGCAAAGCATCATGGGAGGAGGAGGAGACAACCTGTCTTTTGGAGATGTGTCCACGGAGGAGCTACGTGGACCAAGTCCTGTACAGGGAATGTTCATGACGTCACAGATGAGACTTTCACCCACTGAGTGTCAGCTTAAACTTCCAGTTTGAGCAACTGAAAAACATATAAAATGAGAAAGAGCTGTTGTGCGATCGACTGTATTCATAGATTTAGCAAGAAATCAGAGTTATCGTTTTACAGACTGCTGAAAAATAATCTTAAGAGAGACAAATGGATCAGTGCAATTCACAGAAACAACTGGATTCCAGGCACCGAAACGTGGATTTGTGGTTCCCATTTTGTATCAGGTAATGTTGTATTTTTGGGTAGCTAACGTTAAACGGTCAAATCATAAAGTTCGGTGTCCTCATCACTTTAATTTCTACAACAAATCCTGCCTTGAAGTCGGACCAAGCGTCAAGACTTTTGTATTCAAGCTTTGCTTCGTGTATTTCCCCGGCGTAGAAAATAAGTACCGTATTTTCCGCACTATAAGGCGCACCTAAAAGCCTTTAATTTTCTCAAAAACCGGCAGTGCGCCTTATATATGATCATTACTGTAATTTCTGTTACTGTAGTCAGGGGGATTGTGGGTAATGTAGTTGGTGTCGCCGAAGTAACGGCGCTAAAAACGTCAGGAATCGTCACAGACGTTCAAGACAACAACAGCGACGCTGACTCGCATAATGGCGACTTTGAAGACACGGAGACAAGCTGGTTTTTATATTGTTAACAAAGTTTGACATACAGTACTTTTCTTCTTGTTTTTTTTTTTTGCATTTGCTGTAGGATTTTGTAGCATTTCCTGTAGCGCAGCTCCATCAGGTAGATACGTAACTCAACCCCAGCCACTATAGTACGCTATTTTACCAGATATTTAGTGCGCCTTATAATGTGGTGCGCCTTATATATGGAAGTTTTAAATTGTGTGATTCATTGAAGGTGCGCCTTATAATGCGGAAAATACATATACATATCAGGAAACTGGATTCGTGGCCAAATATTAATGTCCATGGACCACTGGTTCTTGGGGTAACTGTACCAAATATTAATGTCCATGGACCACTGGTTCTTGGTAACTGTACCAAATATTAATGTCCATGGACCACTGGTTCTTGGTAACTGTACCAAATATTAATGTCCATGGACCACTGGTTCTTGGTAACTGTACCAAATATTAATGTCCATGGACCACTGGTTCTTGGTAACTGTACAGGTCACTGTCAAGTCCAACTGACACTAATTTAAGCTGATAACTCAGTCCCAGTAAGTGGTCGTGGTCCAGTGGGGAAGTGACGTCAACGCAGACCATCTATTAGAGAAAATACCTTGTTGTTGCTGCAACTTTCACGCAAACACAGCAATGTGATGACGTGGCTCCTCTTAGCAACAGAGTTGTGGAAAACAAACCGGTTTTCAGCTGGTTCCTACTGTAGTTGAACGAGTTGTGAACCAGAACCAGCCCTGGAACCGGTTTGGTGTAAAAAGGGTAATAGAGTCCGTTTGGACCCCAGTGGACCCGGATATACTCAGATTGGTTAAAAGGCCGGCAGAGCCGGCGTCCTCCCCACCCTGGAGCTTCCTCTGCAGGGCGTCTCTCTGCGCGCTGAGCTGGGCGTTGCGGTCGGTCAACCGCTCGTTGTTTGAGCGGAGCTGGCGCTTCTCCCGCCCCCAGGCCAGCTTGTCCTTATTCACTGTTGCCATGGAGACAGACACTCGCATTTATTTATCCGGTGGAGAACACAACATTTGACCTCTGAGTTGTTTAAAAGCTCTTACTCTTGACTGCCATGTAGACGACCCCGACGAGCAGAAGAAGACAGACGACGCCCAGAAACACCGAGTCACATCTGGCGTGACGCCTCTTTCTGGACTTTCCACCGACTAAAGACACTAAACAGATTACGGAAGAGAATCAGGGCCGTGCAGGAGGAAAATATTTGAGAGGGGAAGATTTCTTTTTATTGTGCACTTCGAGAAAAAAGTCGAAATGTCGAGAAAAAAGTCGAAATGTCGAGATTAATGTTGAAGTACAATTTCGAGAAAAAAGTCGAAAATGTCGAGAAAAAAGTTGAAATGTTGAGAAAAAAGGCGAAATTTCGACTTTATGCTTGAAATTGTATTTCAACATTTATCTCGACATTTCGACTTTTTTTCCTCTTTTTTTCTCCTTTTTTCTTTTTTTTCTTCTTTTTTTCCTTTTTTTTCTTTTTTCCTTTTTTTCTACCTTTTTCCTTTTCTTTTTAATCTCGACATTTCGACTTTTTCTCTAAATTTTGACTTTTTTCTCGCCATTTCGACTTTTTTCTCGAGATTGGACTTCAACGTTAATCTCGACATTTCGACTTTTTTCTCTAAATTTTGACTTTTTTCGCAAAATATGAGTTTTCCTCGACATTTCGACTTTTTTTCTCAACATTTCGACTTTTTTCTCAAAGTGCACAATGAAAAAAAAAATCTTCTCTAAACTATTATTTTTATTTTTCTCCTTCCTGGCCCTACTACTCTTCCATAACAGATAAAAGTATTAGAGTAAAACCCGCCAAGGCCGTGCTGTAGCAGCGCTGCCAGGGCCGGAGGCGTGGTACCTGCGTGCAGGGCCCGCGGGGCCCCCGGGGGGCCGGCGGGCCCCCGGGGGGGGCCGGAGACACCTCCTCCACCCAGGGACTGTCGTACACCCGCAGGCTCTCGGCGCTGACGTAGATGTCCACCACGCTCTCGCTCACGTCCTGCTCCAGGTGCACCGTCCTGAGGACGCCGCGCTCAGACATGGTTCTTACCTAGACTCACCTGGACTCACCTGAACTCACCCGACGACAGAGACGGTTTGTTTCTGAGAAGAGCTGCCACGCCAGAAAGAGGAAGAGCAGATCAGGAAGTCAGGAGGGAATGAATATGTGTTCTTCATAAATCCAACTGATCCGTCGCCTTCTGATGGTTTTGTGGCCGGTGAGTGCAGGTAAAAGGTTACATCCAGTACTCGAGTTGTAAAAAGAATCAGGGGGGATGGTGGATTTTATCATATGGGGACAGATAATTTGTGCTGATTATAAATAATATAATATATTAATAATAGCAGTGACCAAAACAGCTGCAGAAATACTGCAGGAATGACATAGCAGCAGTTAAATGCAGCCTTCTGTAAGCTTTAAATATCCACTGGGCTTACATCAAATACATCAAAACACAACAATAAAAAACACTTTTCTGAACTTATCAATATGACTCTGTCCTTCACAGGATAAGTAACATGGATCACTGCAAAAACTCACAATCTTAACAAGAATATTTGTCTTATTTTTAGTTAAAATGTCTCATTTTAGTTAGTTAGTCTTTATTTCAGGGGGGATGATTTGGACCGTTTTTATTTCAGGGGGGATGAGGGGGGATGCCATCCCCCCTCATCCCCCCTCAACTCCAGGGGCCTGTACTACGAAGCAAGTTCAACATATCCAGGATATCTTTTCCTTATCCAGATTCACTAAGCGGGACAATTGCAATCACGCTAAGCGGTCACACGACGGTGGTTATCAACTCGGTATATCAACCCAGGTTTCTCCAATCTGGATATGAGCGCGTGCACATAAAAGGGGCGGTGTTTTCAGCGCATGACCAATCGCAAGCATGGAGAAGTCCGCTGTCAGAGCCGCTTATTTCAGTAGCGAAGAGCAAACAATAATTTTACGGAAATATGATGAGTATAGGCATATAATACAGGCAAAAAGCAACACAGTTGCAGCTGCAAAATGCAGGAAAGACAGCTGGCAAAAGATCGCTGACTGTATAAATGCGTAAGTTCATAGGGATATAAACATATATTTGAATATTCTGGGAATCTTAATCTTAAACTGTAAACCATGATCAGCAATATTAAAATAATAAAAGGCTTGCAATATTTCAGTTGATTTGTAATGAATCCAGAATGTATGACATTTTTTTTGTTTTTGTGTTTGCATTACAGAAAATCACAATATTCTAATTTTCTGAGACAGTCCTGTATATATTGGTTCTATAACTATTGTTGTTGACCGATAACTTGTGCTGATGCTGTACCAAAGAATTGGGTTTATTTATTTATTTTATTTTATTTTTTATTTTTTCAGGAGGGGGGTATTTAGTATTTTAAAGTGACTTCTCAGAATGTTCGAGGGACGAAATTGAAAATCCCTTTTTTCCTATCCCCTTACAAATGCATCTTCTTTTTGATTTCTTCTTGATTTATTTATTTAATTGGTATTAGTTTTGGATTGACTGTACATCGGATTTTGGGTGATGATTTGTTTTATTTATTCATTGATTGATTTATTTTTTATTTTCTCCTCCACCTCTTTTTTATTTTTTTCCTTTTTTTTTGGATCGTTCATACAGGTACTCATCAGGGAAAGCAAAGGGGTTTTGGCGGTCCCTGAATACGCGTTCTCTTCGGAGGGATCCTCTCACGATCCGCGCACCAAGCTCCACTGGATTCTCTTCGAAAGGGCATGTCATTTTCCAAGAGAGCTGATTGGTCAGTGGGCGGTGCTTTTATACCCGGCGATCTGTATCTCGAACATAACCTGCTCCGGAGCAGGTTAGCTGTTCAGCATAAGTTACCATGGCGATGTACCCCGGTAAGAAGTGAACCACCGTCGTAGTCCTGAAAACCCAGGGTTAAACCTGAAGTTACCTCGCTAACCCCAAATCCCGCTTCGTAGTACAGGCCCCAGTACTGGTTACATTACAATACAAAACACTGTTGTGTTTTGTATTGTAATACCTGATCTGAACTTCTTAAACCTTACCCACGACAAATACCCCCTATTATAATA
This sequence comes from Cololabis saira, assembly GCF_033807715.1. NCBI lineage: Eukaryota > Metazoa > Chordata > Actinopteri > Beloniformes > Belonidae > Cololabis > Cololabis saira. Next base: position 3,535,387 of record NC_084587.1, on the reverse strand, counting down.
ACAAACTAAAACTAATACTGAAACTAATGGAAAAATACAAAACTATAATAACTCTGGATACCCACCAATCAAAACTAAAGTAATGACAGAAAAACATTCCAGATCTGAATCAACATAAAGAACTGGTCCATGTTCCTGCTGTCTCTTGGTTATCAGCTGGTGATGATCCACGGCCTCCAAAGCTTCTGTTTTCCAGCTGGTGATGATCCACGGCCTCCAAAGCTTCTGTTTTCCAGCTGGTGATGATCCACGGCCTCCAAAGCTTCTGTTTTCCAGCTGGTGATGATCCACGGCCTCCAAAGCTTCTGTTTTCCAGCTGGTGATGATCCGCGGCCTCCAAAGCTTCTGTTATTCAGCTGGTGATGATCCACGGCCTCCAAAGCTTCTGTTATTCAGCTGGTGATGATCCACGGCCTCCAAAGCGTCTCTAAACCTGAAGCAGGAGCTTCACAAAAACACCCACATGTTTAGATTGTAGCTCATTATTCAAGTTGACAACACGACTGTGGGAGCGGATATGGGAGTGACTGCAGAGTAAAGAAAACAAGTCAAGGATGTAATGCAATACAATACAACAGGATCTGATACATTTCACATGTTAACTCATAACTGGTCACGGTTTGAAGAACCCATAATGACAAGGGACATTTTATTATACTGTACTGTTTTCAAAGCTGCTGCAGTGTTTTAACAGAGATAGGGGCAGCGAAAAAGGACTTTATTCAGAAACAAAATCTGTTCCAGCGTGCCCATGATTGAATGAATTATCTTTTATTTCGGTCATGTACACGTTTTTACAAAACAAAATGAAAAAGTAAAATAAACATTGCTTTTGCCCGAAAAGGTGTCGCTGAAGCCGTAGTTTATAGTGCCCACCCCTTTTTATCTTGTGATCAGCTTAAATAGGAAACATTAACATTACTCTGTGGAAACAAACAATGCATAAAGAAGATAAAAAAATAAACAAGACAAAATATAAAATTGGTGTTTCACATTCTAGAATTTTTTTAATAACATACTTTATAGTTATAGTGTTTTACATTTATTTACAATATTTTCTTGAAACATTTTCTCAAACTTACTGCACATTTTTAGGTCGTTGTCACAACTATTCCATATTTCTCTTGCCTTAATTAATGTCCATCTCTTTTTATCTGCGAAAGAGAGACTCTGACGGAGCTTCTTGTTCATTTTATTCCAGCAGCAACGGCAGCAGAATCTGTTTGGTGATCCAACTCTGAGGTGCAGATGTTCATAAACCTGGTGCTGAGGAGAGAATTAAAAAGATCTAGACGGAGATAAGGAACGACCAGATCTACCAGGAGCTCTGTCTCTTCATAGCTGCTCAGATACCAACGCACTTTTCAGCAGCAGAGACAAACTAAAATAAATTAAAAAGCATCGCAGCTTAAAGCTTCTCTCTCTCTCATTTTTTAACTTGATATGGAACACAAGCCACAGACCCAGCAGCACATCTATCATCTCCTCCAGGTTCTACATCTTTAGTGTTGTCTTCTTCATTTAGATACACAATTAAATACGTCACAGCAGCTTCTCCAACCTCCTACTTCTGCTCCAGGTGAATTGTAGTGGAAAAGAAACCAGGCCGAGTACCGGGTAGAGCCGAGTAGGTGCTGGTGGAAAAGTGCCAATAGTGCCCCTGGAACCTTGACACATATGTGTTGGTCATGCCCATCCTTCAAGTCATTTTGGTTTGGAGTGTATAAAACAATATCTGAAGTAACAGGAATAGATTGTCAGCCTATTATGTATACCTCAATATTGGGACCCATGCCACTTGACAGTATAAGGATCTCTAGGTTCTACGGCTGCAATGATTCCCCGAGTAACTTGATTACAAAAAATGATGGAGGAATTTCCTCTGCCTCGAAGCCTTGTTTAAATAAAAAATACATTTAAACTTCCTCGTTTCTCACGGGTTCTTTTTAATGTGGCACAACATGCTTACACGCATGGGTCCCTTTATAAAAGGGATTATTTCAAATTAAAAACGAAGATCCCGGCCCACATGGTGTAAGACTCTTGTTGCATCTGTTTAAACATGTTGGTTCTGAATGTGAAGTTGCACAATTTAAAAGCAGTGTTTAAGAATATTTTTTAATATTTGATTCTTAGAAATTTTTTTTTTTTTATGTTTCAGGAAATGTTAAGTTTAAAATAATTGTATTTATTTTTATTGGAAAATTTAACAGACAGTTTACTAGTTTGCATCATATGTAAATAAATGTCAATTATTCTCATAAAAGAAACAAATTGGTTGTTTTTATGAAGAGATCTGTCTTCGCTCCAACATCCTACTTCTGCTCCAGTTGCTGAATTGTTATGGAAAAGAAACCAGGCCGAGTGGGTGCTAGTAGGTGCTAGTAGGTGCTAGTAGGTGCTAGTAGGTGCTGGTGGAAACGTGCCATAAGTGACACATGAACCACTGGTTTTTGAAGACCCCCTTCATACGAGGCTCAGACATGTCAATCAAAGTTTTCCTGCGGCCACCAGTTCACCAGTTCACCAGTTCACCAGTTCACCAGTTCACCAGTTCACCCCCCTCAGAGTTGTAATGGGAGTAACATCCGATAGGTTTGTGAACCAGGCTGTAAATATGTTTATTTCAGCTCTTAAGTTGGACATTTCAACTGGTAAGTCGGTGGATATTGACTATTTTGAAGCCTCTAGTGGCCGCTGGAGGAACTGCAACATATTTTAGTTCCACATACAGGACTGTCTCAGAAAATTAGAATATTGTGATTTTCTATAATGCAATTACAAAAACGTCATACATTCTGAATTCATTACAAATCAACTGAAATATTGCAAGCCTTTTATTATTTTAATATTGCTGATCATGGCTTACAGCTTAAGAAAACTCAAATATCCTATCTCAGAAATTTGAATATTCTGGGAATTTTAATCTTAAATTGTAAGCCATAATCAGCTATATTAAAATAATAAAAGGCTTGCAATATTTCAGTTGATTTGTAATGAATCCAAAATGTTTGACATTTTTTGACAGGTTTTTTTTTTAATTGCATTACAGAAAATAAAGAACTTTATCACAATATTCTAATTTTCTGAGACAGTCCTGTAAAAACTCAACCCAGAAGTTGGACGGTTGGTGCTTGAACAACTACTGGAACTGGTTTCATGTCGTCGGTTACATAACTTACTTCACTTCACTTACTCAACCTGCACGTCAGGAACCAGCACCACTGGCAGGAAACAAAGAAAAAAAGCATGAAAAGAGAAGTTTTAATTGACTTCCATATTAAAATGTTCAACTATAACAGAAATGAATATATTTACAGTCTTTAGGCGGAAGATAACAGACGTCCAGCTACACAGACTGGAACAGATACAGATATATCTACACATACATAATAAACAGCCTTATTCCAGCTTATGTTAGTATGTTATGTGTATGTATGTGCACGTTTGTCTGTACATGTGAACCCAAGCAACACTAAAGTAAATTCCTCCACAACCATGTGACACCCTGATGACATCATTCAGGAAGTGACTCATTTTTACTTCATATTTCTCAGATAAATAATGAAATGTGCTGATTTCTACCTGAGGTTGTTTTTGACTTTTTCACTTCACTTTTTAGCAGAAGCTGCACCAACTTCACAGTCACTGTCATTATTGCCACCAACCAAAGTCAGTTAGAATAATTCATGTTATTATAGAAACTCGTGCCTAGATAAGAAGAGTTGCCCAAACTAAAGGAACCCGTAACTCTGGAAGAGTCTGTGAGATCCTGCAGATAAGACCAGCGTCTCCCGGAGGAGGATTCAGAGAGGACAAACCGGCCGGGGGAGCAGGAATAAACCTTTTAGTCGTCCCCGGGAGCCCGACGCCACCAGAAGAGGAGCAGCTTCCCATCTTCAGACGACGTGGGACCGACCCGACCCGGTAAGGACCCGGTAAGAACCCAACGAACCCTTCGTTTTCATTCATCTCCTTGACCCTGACGGATGCTCGCTGTGGGATTTCAGGCTTCATTTTTTGTGAATTGTCACTGATAAGTTGGACTATTGGCCGTACAGACAGAATGTCCAGGTGTATGAGTCGTTTTTACTTGTTTTAGGGGGTTAAAGTGACTCTTAGTTGATATTTTGGAGTGAAACCTCACGTGCAGCCGAGAGCAGACGAGTATCAGCCGTTTCCTCCCCTGGTTGGACTGGACGGGCTGGTCTGACGGCATGTCTGAACATGTCACACAGAGGTCACCTGTCAACACTAGAGATGCAACGATCAGGATTTTGAGGGCGTGAAATCCATAAATTCTTCAATATTGTTGTCTCTATTGTTGTGCGAAGGCCCTATTGTATCTGTAGGAATTTTTCTCGGTTTTATTTTCCTTCTTCTGACGAAATGAGGGCCTTTTTCCCCCCTAAACGTGCCCCAAAAGTCACCAAATTTTGAACGCAAGTCAGGCCTGGCGAAAAATTTGATATTTAATGGTTTGCATGACTGGGCGTGGCCTAATGGCTCAACAGCGCCCCCTAGAAAATTTGTGCCTCAAGCCCCACAATACGGTTTGACGTACATGCATGAAAATTGGTACACACCTGTATCATGTTGCAACGTAAAGAAAAGTCTCTTGGCGCCATGGCCCAAACCCAACAGGAAGTCGGCCATTTTGAAATAATGTAATTTTGGCGAAATTTATGCCATTCCTTCGGCCGTTAATACGGCCCGAACCATAACGTGCACCCAGGTGTGTTATACATCAAAATGTGTGTCTCGATCCTGCGACGATGGGCGTTACTTTTCTCAGTCAAAAGCTTTACCGTGGCAACGATAGACACCAAAAAGCGTGCCCATCCCTTCTTCTGATTGGTCCATATTTTATAGTTCCTACTTTCAGCCATAACTTTTGAATGGTCTGACAGAAAGACTCGTGGGTGGTGTCGTCGGACTCGGTTTGGAACATAATTTATTGAACATAATTGGTGCAAATTAGCCCCGCCCCTTCTCCTGATTGGTCGATATTTGATAGTCCCTATTTTCTGCCATAACTTTTGAATGGTTTGACAAAAAGAGTCATGGTGGTGTCATCGGACTTAGTTTTGAATCCTTGACCTTTATTGGTGAAAATTGCACGCGCTAGGGCCTGTTCATCTTTAATTCCTCTTTAATTCAGAATTTAAATTCAATCTGATTTAAAATGATGAAAAATTACCATGTAAACACCTAATTCCGAATGAAAATTGTCATTCCGAATTAAACTTAATTCCGAAGTAAGTGGCTGGTTTATTCCAATTTTAAATCCGAATAGAATAATTCCGCGATCTTGTATCCACTCATTCCTCTTTAAATTAATTCCGGTCTTTCTTTCTGCTCGTTCCCTCGCCCGTCTGTCTCCATGATGCTTATATTCCGCGCTGGGCTTGTTTTCCAAACAACTCAGCTCAGTCAGGTTCACATCTATGTTGTGGAACCGCTGGCGTTCATGTCTCTACACTTGTGCCTGACACTGTTTTCTTTTTGTGTCACTGTTGTTTTGAAGTCTTCTGTATTGTGGTTTTTGTTGTCTTTTATATCGTAGGTTGTTGTCTTTTATATTGTGTATGTTATATGTATAATTTTTTATGGGACTATGGACCTCTTCTCGAGATGTGTCTCTAATAAAGTGTGAATTGAATTGAATTGGCCGATACCGATCGGTGCATCTCTAGTCAACACGTGTTCCTCGTTTTCAATTCAATTTGAAAGCGAGGCCAGCACACAGCTCCCGAGGCTCCGGCCTGCAAACATGCACAAAAGAGAAAAAAGGGGGGCCAGCACAAGAAACTACAGGAACGATGGACAAAAATGATAGCTATGAGATATTTATAATAAATAAAAATGAAAAAGGAGAAGAGAGGAAGGGAAGAGGAGAGGAGAAGAAGGGTGAGAGGCACCGCCCAGCGGATCATGTCGGTCCCCCCTGCAGCATAGGCCTATAACAGCATATCTACCACCAAGCTATATTTGAGACTAACTATTATAGTCTTGTTCTATAGCTGCAACTATGTTTATGTCTATGTTTCAGGAGACATGAGTGCGTTGGTGGAGGCGGCGGCGGGACTGGCCCTGGGAGCCGCGGCAGGGTGCATGCTGGGAGCCACGGAGGACCCGGTGGACGCCACGCTGGCGGCCATGACGGCCAGCGGCCCGCTGAAGCCGGTCCTGGAGGAGGTCCGGGCCGTGGGGCCCCTGGGCCTGGGCACCCTGATGGGGGCCACGGCGCTGACGGCTGCCATGACGTCGGTCATCGTCGGCGTGGTGCTGGCGGCGGTGGTGGCGGCGGCGTTCGTGGCCACGGGGAGCTGCGGCCCGGCGCCCCGGCGCTCGGCAGGCTTGTGGGTGTCCGCCGGCCTCGCCGGCGCCGTCGGGACCGCGCTCGCCGGAGCCGGGTTCGGGATGGCGGTGGAGTCGGTGGTGCAGAACCACGGCATGCTGGGACTCCTCTGGGCTCTGGGCGTCTTCACCGCGCTGAAGACGCCGCTCAGCTTCGTGCTGGCGGCGCTGTGGCGACGCGGCGAGGCCCGGTGCACCCTGGGACGCCACGCCGAGCGGGAGCAGGTCGAGGCCGCAGAGTGGCAGCTGAGGCAGCGGACGACCCTGCAGGTGCAAGATTTTATATCGAACATGCATGATAAAAAACAGAACAAAAAAGTAAAAAAAATATATATATATATATATATATATATATATATATATATATATATACAGCACTTATATAGTTATATAATAATAGTTCACGGACCCACCAACATGCTCCAAACGGAGTAGGAATGAAGTAACCACTACGGTGGCCGACAAGGGCCAAACGCACTGCAACGGCCTAATGCGTCTCAGTTAAGGAAAACGGCTTCAAGTACAGAAACGATTCAAATTCACAAACTCAAAATGAGGTACAAAAAGAGGAACGTGGTGCAAATGAAAAAACATGCTGCAAAAAACAAAGACAGATGCAGCATCATCAAACGCGCTGCAAATAGAGAAACGATGCAAATATAATATATAAAACATCGCATATAAATATAGTCAGATAAAAATCACATTACCGTTCCCGCTGTATGTTTAAACCATGGACGTAAACACTGTGGTTCAGTCAGCTGCGCCCCCTGCAGGTTTGGAGCACATCCGGTTGTAGTGACCGGTTATGAAGCGTTTCTCTTTTGAAGATGGTTTCTTGTTTTATATGGTTTTGTGCTTTGCATCGTTTCTCTATTTGCAGCGCGTTTGATGATGCTGCATTTGTCTGTTTTTTGCAGCACGTTTTTTCATTTGCACAACGTTCCTCTTTTTGTACCTCGTTTTAAGTTTTTGAATTTGAATCGTTTCTGTACTTGAAGCCGTTTTCCTTAACTGAGACGCATTAGGCCGTTGCAGTGCGTTTGGCCCTTGTCGGGCACCGTAAACCACTTATCCAGTCCTACCCCTGAATCTTACATACATTCTTACATATAACAAGAGTTTCAATAAACTTACTTATAAAACACCCATACTTTAATAACTATTAAATGCAGTGATATAATACTCAATTATATGTATAAAAATATAGTCAAAAACAAAACAAATCAAGGCAAACAAAAGAAAACAAAACAAACGCCCAGCATTTAGTTGTGCTACTATGTATGTATGTAATAATGGAAGTAATTATAATACATAGTATTACATTATCATTACTTTACTATAATACTACAATATAATAGAGAACAATAGACAGCAATGGTATAACAATATACTTGAATAACTATATAAGAGTAGATATGCTATATACACTGGTTCATCTATTTACCTCCAATTATATACATAAAATTACTATAAATCTATATATCCACATATCTACATATACTGTAACTATAAATCAGTATATATTAATAGAGATATAGATATATAAATACTGTACGTATAATACAACTCAATATATCCATATACTACCTACATATAACATATCTATATCCATAATATACATCTATATATCTACATATATTAATAAATGTACATACCTACATGTTTATTCACATCTGTATTTTGTATAGAATGTTTCTTTGTATCTTTTTTTAAATGGTGTTTTGACTTTGTTTTAACTCCACAGTTTCACTCCGTAGGTCGACATACAGAAACTCTTCAGTGTTTGTGCGTCTGTTGAGAAATTTAAAATTAAACTGAGCCCTGAGGTCGTAGCCTCCCTCTCTTTTAAAACATATCTCCTGTATTATGTCCCGGCAGGTTGAGCGGAGGATGGTGGCGCTGGAGGCCGGCGGCGCCGCGGGGGGGGCGGCGGAGGAGCGGGTGGCGTGGGCCGCCGAGCAGAAGCTGCGGGTGGAGATGGAGACGAGGAAGACGAGGAGCGAGGAGGCCGCCGTGGAGCAGCGCACCGCCCGGGACTGGGTCCGCGCCGTGGTGACCCGCTACGTCGACCTCCTGGCCTTCTCCGGGGTGCCGATGACGCTGGTCGCCGTGGCGACGGCGGGCCTGGGCCTGGCCGGCTACGGCGGCCACCAGGCGGCGCTCATCGCGCTGCTGGTCCTGGTCGTCGCCATCGCGTACCTGCTGATGTCGTCCTCCGACTTCCAGTTCTGGATGCTGGTGGGCGTCATGGCGATGATCGTGAGCTTCGTGGTCGCCATGCTGACGCTGCACGCCGGGCAGCAGGCCGTGGAGGCCGCCCGGAAGCTGCGGGAGGCCGGGCGGGGTCAGACCCGGGAGAGCGTCGGCGGCCGCATGGACCTGCAGTCCTCGCTGGAGGCCCTGAGTGCCACGGTGTTCGTGGCGAGGATGTGCCAGCTGGGGCTGGGCGCCGCCGTCGGCGGGGCGCTGGCGCGGCGGGCGGCCGGGCGGGTGGAGGTGACGGCAGGGGCCGCGGCGGTGGCAGGGCTGCTGCTGGCGGCGGTGGAGGTCCTGGCCCCGGCTCTGGGGGACGGGGGCCGCGCCGGGGCCCTGCTGGGGGTGGTGGGCGCCGCCGGGGTGTCGGTGGGGGCGGCGCTCTCCGCGGCGCCGGAGGGGCAGCCCGTCTCCTGGCCGGGGACGGCGGGAAGGGTGGCCGGGGTGGTGGCGGGGGCGCTGGCGGCGGGGCGGTGGCATGCCGTCAACATCGGGCTGCAGCTGCCCGTCGCCTACGTGTTCGCCAGGATCGACCCGGTCTGACTCTGGTTTTATAGGGCTGAGTCGTCTTGACGTCATCACTTGGCGGAGCCACCATGTTGGAAGCTACCTTAGCTGCTCTTCGTACCACCCTCGCACTGTGTAC